>NW_028145793.1:252500-270000 GCF_977016875.1 Pavona decussata
TCTTTCTTTCTTTCTTTCTTTCTTTCTTTCTTTCTTTCTTTCTTTCTTTCTTTCTTTCTTTCTTTCTTTCTTTCTTTCTTTCTTTCTTTCTTTCTTTCTTTCTTTCTTTCTTTCTTTCTTTCTTTCTTTCTTTCTTTCTTTCTTTCTTTCTTTCTTTCTTTCTTTCTTTCTTTCTTTCTTTCTTTCTTTCTTTCTTTCTTTCTTTCTTTCTTTCTTTCTTTCTTTCTTTCTTTCCTCCTTTCTTTCTCTCTTTCTTTGCTTCTTTCTTTCTTTCTTTCCTTATTTATTTATTTATTTATTTATTTATTTATTTATTTATTTATTTTCATCCGCATTTTTCCATTCGCATTTTGTAAAAAAATACCTTCCCTTGGTGTTTTGTGTTTGTTTGTTAGCTTATTGGTCAAATTTCTTTCATATGCTGGCATGTTTTTGAAGGCCTGATTTGATTTGTACATTGATTGTTACTGCGTTCTGCAGCAAACCGCCGAATGATATGCGAGATAATTATACAATATATGTCACGTTTTCGAGTATAGAAAACTATAAAAGCGCCATTCAATAACACGCATCACTGTGAACAGCATTATAGAATGCAAGCAGTCCCTCTTTTGCTTGAAAATCCGCGGGGAAGAACGCAAAAAACTGAGCAGTGGAGGGGGACAGGGGGGCGGGAACCCAGGAGAATAGGGGGCGGAAGGGGTACGGGAGACGGGAGAGGAAAGGGCGGGAGGCGGGAGTTCAAAGAGGACGGGAAGCGGGAGAGCAATACAAAACGGTGAATTTCTTTACTTATTAATGCGTTAGAATACTATCAAAAAAAGAACTCAACAATGTTGTACAATGTTATTTGTCTTCCATTTAGCGTCCTTCGAGGCTTTACACAATATTTTATATTCGAGGGCACACGAAAATTTGTGCTCATTGTTTTAAAGATGGTCCCTCCAATTCCTTCAGGGAATACTGACATGTTTTTGTTTTGTTTTGTTTCTGTTTTTGTTGCTGTAATAGTTTTAATTTGCTACATTGGTTTAATTACCTTTTCTTTTGAGTTCCATATACCAAAGCTGTAGCAAAATCTGATCCAAAATAACAAAAAGCAATCCAAAATGCACTAGTAGTTATGGGTCTTGACAATCTGCGAGCCAGCGAGCCATGCGAGGCAGACATTCGAGGCACTCAGGTCAGCCTTAAAAACACTCCGGTTAGCCTAAAAAGCACTCTGGTTAGCTTAAATAGCTCCCCGGTTAGCTTAACGGTTAGCAGTTTATGTTGGGGTTGTTCATGCCTCGCATGCCTCGCATGTTTTGTTCATGCCTCGCACGTCTGCCTCGCATGGCTTGCTGGCTCGCTGGCTCGCACATTGCCCACACTCAGTAGTTATAGGATGGTATTGTGAATAGCATTTAATTTCTTCAGAAATAAATTCAGCTCACCTCATTACCCCAATGGTTTCTCACAATACCCCTCCCCTTAATATATCATTACTGGCTCTGTATGTGTTATAATGAACACATTTGAGTCATACATGTATTTCATTAACTATTAAGAGAAACCAGTAAATGAAATACATGTATGACTCAAATGTGTTTACAACTGGATCTATGAAGCAGCCCACGGCGAGATACAGGAGTGGAAAACCAGGTAGCTTTGACAGTGGCATAGGGAAAACTATCAATACTATAAAGGCCATGGAGGCACCATTCACTAGTACATTGTTATAATTGCAGAACTGTTTGAATTCCCAAAGAGCATTTTACAAAGAGACAAGTTCTTTGATTAAACAAATTTTGTGGTTCCAGAAAAATATTTATTTGCCCCTAGAAGGTACTTCATACATGGGAAGAATATGAAAATTTCCTGCACCAAAACATACTGATAGGCCACTACCATAAGATCTGTCAACCTTTCTGTCAAAATATGTGTGGACTGACAGTTGACCTAGTTTATTTTAATTGGTTGTGGTAGATGGCTTGTTATTAAATAAAATCATGTGACATGTTCAGGGCTGTCAACCTCACACATCTCATCTTCAAATATGGAGAATATGACTTCTCCAGCCAGCAATAACTAAGCGCCTTACAGAAGCGTCGCATCAAGGCCAAATTCACGGGATCAGTGGGTGGGGGGGGGGGGGGCGTAAATTGAACACTACCAGAAACAACGCTACACATTTCAGATTTTCTTGTCAGAAAGTCTACGACAAATAGCAAACTTTGTCAATTATCCAGGAGATTACAGACATAAATCTGGAGACCAGAAGAAACGGCTCAAAAACTGGAGATTACAGACCTAAATCTGGAGACCGGGAGATACGGTTCAAAATGTGGAGACTCCCGGATTATCCGGGAGAGTTGACAGCCCTGCAAGTTGTGTCTTTCTTCCTTAATCCATAAAACAAAAGGAGGACTAACATAGTTCCTGGTCACCAGGAGTTGCAGTGCAACAAACTCTGGGTTGGAAGATCACAGGATTTGTGGTTAATGCCTAGGTTGATTTCTGCATTGTTGGGCCGGGTTGAAACTTTTATCCAAATTTTCTCTTTTCACCCAGGAAGGAGCACTAATACTCCTGGGTCCAGTTGTTCAAAAGCTCATTAATGCTAATCTCCAATCAAAAATTTACTATGGTTTTTTTTATCTTGCTTGTGTTTTTAAAAGCCAATTTTTTAAGCTAATGGTAAAGAAAGGTCTTAGTCAAAACCAAGGAACAGAAATCTCTTGGAAGATACTTTAGATTACTAATTAAACTTAAAATCAAAGTTCAAGTTATTCCAGGATAATTTTGCTTAATCTGGCTTTGAAGAAGTGGGCCCTGGACCCATTTCTTGAAAGTCTCAGTAGCTTACCAGGCCCGGTATGTATACTTTAAGATGTTTTTTCGCTGATTACATAGTGATTAAGTGGTACTTAATTTAGTATTCAAAGCTAACAAAAATTGACTTCTGTTAAGAACATTCATCACCAAAGACACTTATCGGGCCCGGTAAGTTACCGGGACTTTCAAGAAATGGGCCCCTGGTTGCTTTGTGCTAAAGAAATACTTTGAAGATTTACCAGGCATACCACTTAGAGATGCATTGATCTCATGGTCAGTGCATTTGTTTCCATATAGAAGAACATTTTAACCATAACATCTCTGTCCATGCAGGCTCATAAGTCATTGATAAAATGCCAAACTGTGGTTGATCAGAATCTGAACCAGTGGGACTGGTATGGTAGTTTCATGACCTTAGTTGGTTCACCATATTTTCTTCCACTGGTGATACGGTACCAATGTAAAATTTTTCCAACAAAGATGCAATGTGATTCTTTACAACTCTATGTGCAGCCTGTTGTCTGAATCCCTCTGTTGAGTCTCCACCAACCGTTCTAAGGATGGCTTCCTGTCCGGGATGAGTGGCCACGTAACTTGAGACATCATATACCTGGTAACGCAATATGAAAATTTAAGAGTCACGCTGTTCACCCTTGAGTGCAACACAGTAGAGAAAGTAAAACCTTTTAGTTTTATTTCTTTTGATGAGGCGCTAAAAGATGACCCTGTCGCTACTGCTTAATTTTTCAAAGCAACCGATTACCGAGTATGAAGCTCCAGTACACTTCAACAAAGATAAATTTATTATATAAATAACGTGACAATTCAAACAACACATTGGTAACGCAATATACAAATTACGAGTGTCACGCGAAGGGTCCAAATATCAGAAGGTTTGCCTTACTAAAAACCCTCACAAATGGTCTATTACAGTCTCTAGGGTATCTTTTTATAGTTCACTTTTCACTTTCATTTGTTTCTTCTCGTGAAATTATCTGTTTTGGCTGGTATTTGCCGGCATCTGGCCGCGGCAGAGATGACCTGTTTGTTCGTTTTCCAGCTTTGATTTTGGTCACTCGGCGAATGACAGAAAAAGCCACAACATGTGATATCAACTGAATAGTCAATACCTTTCCGTCGATTACTATCCAAGCATCATCGGCTTTGTTGTGTCGTTGAATTTCTCGCCAAGAAATCAAACGCTCCATTCTCATGCTTCTCAATCCTTTACCGCGCACGTACTGGACACCAGTCGTAGCTTTTTGACTTCCGGTACGTGCCAAAGCGAACACGGAAGTTGCAAAGGTGGTCGATGATGAAACCTTGAGCTTTTCACGGAGCGAAATCGAATCACGGGTTTTATGGCCTCGAGAAGGTTCAGCATGATGAAAAAGACAGAAGAAGAAAAAAGAAGGGAGGAGAGATGGGGAAAAAGACTATGAAACCTTTTGTCAGTTCGTGATATTGGCAACTTTGGACGTGTCATATTATACAAGACATGCTATATTTTACTAAACTATCCAACAATAAATAAAATGTCATTTTTTTCTTGCATCAGCCATTGCCACGAGTATTGCACGAGTAACGAGTGGTTCGCGAGTGGGTTTTTCCCTTTCAGCCAATTAGAACACGCGCTTTTGATTACGCGCCTGTTGATTGGTCCTTCGATTAAACCTCTTGGACCTCATGCATCACGCGGTAAACATTACACTGGCTTCTCCAAATGAGACTGTTTTCAAAAAGAGATTTTTTCGTTTTTCTCTCCCTTTAAAGTTAGGCTCTTTGCCTCAAAATAGGATTATGATCGATGAGGTCAATTCGCAGTCCAATAGCAGAGGGGATGCATCAGAAACTCTTTGGATTTTCGGCTATGGGTCTCTGATTTGGAAGCCGGATTTTCCATTTCAGTATTGCGTAGTCGGGCACATAGACGGATATGTCCGGCGATTTTGGCAAGGAAGTATATGGCATCGGGGTGACGCAAATAAGGTAAAGTATATCCTGTCTCTGGTCTGTGGCATCGCTCGAAATTATCTATCTTATGCCTCTGCTTATACGTTTATATTTTTGTTTTGCAGCCCGGGCGAGTGGCCACTTTGGTTCAGGAAGAACAGGTATGATTTGCCTTCGCGCCGGGTTAAAACATGCCGAGTGATATATAAGGTTATGTGATGGTCTGTTTGGGAAAGTTTGCTTCATAATTTCTCACACAAAATTAAACAAGGCCTAGAAATGTGGCTGTTTTCGACAGCTTAGATTTAATGTAAAAAGCGATCGCTCTATATTGAGAAAGGCATGATCTTAATTAATCTTCCGATGTACACACTTCATAGTACAAAATTGTACTGTGGCTCTTTGTACGATTTTATGCCACCGATTAGTAAAGGTTAATTTCGAGGTCGAGTCAGAATTTAAAAAAATAGCTTTCTTTTTTCTCAATTAATAAGTTTAAAATGAAAGTGTACAGCTAGTTTACAAGACGTACAAAGTTCAACGAAAATAAACATGATTGCTTGCTTCCACGCCTCGAATTTCATTAAGATTTTGCAATGACGACACAAAAAAAATCAGCATTTACGGTCGTCGAGATCGTCATTTTGCTCTAGCTTTGTCGTTGTTGTGCTTGTTCACATCTCTTCACATCGTTTTGATGTCACCGTGAAAAACTTTGCTTGTATTCTTCAGTAGATTACTTTTCGCGCCATTCTTTACGAAAAAAAATGGAGCCCAAAGTGCGCGCGCTGTATGTAGTTGCACGCTTCAGATTGCCAAGCAAAAATTCTCGCCAAACTTTTAACTGAGAGACAACCACTCTTTAAAAATGTATGTTTATAAGAACATACTTGTCTCATTTCAATGAAACGTTAAGTTTAAGTCGATACAAGAAACAAGTTCACAGAGGGACAGAAAATTTGTAAGTGATGCGTCTGTGCGCGTGCAAAGCAAAGGTGAAAATGGTTGACGCGATTTTTATCGGACGATTTCCTTTAACCAATCAGATTGTAGAACGTGATCGATTTTACCACACTAACAGATATTTTCTTCGAAGAGAAACATTTAGGTACGAGATTAACCTTTCATGAGAAAATGGCCCATTCCCGCTCAACCATCAGGGAGACATGTCATTACGTTTGAAGAGTACTGAAACTCATCGCGTTAATTTTTCATGACATGAGAAAAAAAATAGAGAGAGCTTTGAAAATGTCAACAATCAGTCGATGATAGGGCATGATAGTTGGTGGTCAAACGAGAGCGGGAGTCTTAACTATCATCGTCTATCGTCAACTATGATTGACTATCATGCAATACGTGTGTCATGTGCCGTTTGCCCAGGGCTTTAGAAACTTGAAATCATTGGAATTTTGTTTGATTGTTTGTTTTGTTGTTGTTGTTGTTGTTTTTGGTAAATACAGTAGGTGACATATTACCAACATTTATAGCAACAAATCGATCTTGAAAATCCATTTTGGGCAATCCGTGGCCGAGAGCCAAGTCTTTTTGCTTCAAAAGTTGAGTATGCGCAGGTGTGCTATGTGTCACATATGTGTCACATGTGTCACAGAAGGTCTGGGTACGAGATTAATGCCAGGTCGTATTTGATTGTGAGACCAACGCAGTGCTTGCACCCGCAGTGCCCGGCTATTTTAGACCAAAACACTTTTTTTTGTGCATAACCTATTTCAGACTAAGAATTAGCCTGGATATCGCCAGTTTTGGTCAACCGTCGTTCCTACCGGCTTTATTTCAGACCAGATCCCGACTCAAAGTCACACCCTTTTAGGTGGTACTGTGACTCACCTGTGATCAGCTTCAATTACCTTTAATTTTTTTGCGCGGATCGCTCGTTCAATTTTCTTTTCACGTGTCCCGCTGAAAGTTAAACAAAAATAATTATAGGCAGCGTGTGGGAGTGGCCTCCTTTCAATCCACTCCAGTTGGGCGCACATTTTCATTTGGGATGTATAGGTTTTCTACGCAACGATGTGAAATGTTTCAGAACACTTGGAGATGCTTGTAATATTCCTGGGGTGACAGAGTTGAAAGTGTGTTCAACGCAACTGATTTTGTTTGTGGAGGATCCATCTCGGTATTGAAGATTGAGCAAGGAAAACCAAAACATTTGTCAGTTAAAGCAGCCATCGCATCCCTCCAGAAGATCCTTCCTCTTCATATTTCAATTATTTAAACGAACAATCTGTTTTCTGTCAGTTTTCTTACTTTAATGTATCAATACAAGAGTCGGATATTGAGCCAGCCGATACACAAGAAGTGCGTTTAAACTTTGGAGTCTAATCCGCATTCTGGAAAGGGCAAACAAGGCAAAAGTGCGACATTCAAACGAAAGACTTTCACCACAATTTTCTTGTAAAAAAAAAACGGTCATTGATTTTCTTTTTTCCAGTGCAAATGTTAGGATTTTCTTTCACACTTCAGCTTGGATAAAAAGCATTAAAGTAGCCTGCAGAAAAGGCGTTACTTTTTTAATTTTATTTGGTGGGGGTTGGGAGGGGGGATTCATGGGTTCATGAGAGCGGAAGCAAGCACGAAAAGAAAAGCGGAGCGCAAGTCACGCGCGACCACAGGGGCAAAAACGCTGATTAATTGTGCCCCTCCCGTCGAACGTCACTCGCGCTTTCCTCTGCTCGCCTAAAAGACGCAAGAAAAATAACGCCTGTTCTGCCCTCTTTAAGTACTTTATTTCTTTAACAACAGGGTCAAGTTTGGGGTATTGCGTACAAAGTTGCCAAGGAAAATGCCGAACGCGCAATGGGACAGCTGCATGAGCGAGAAATCGCTTTAGGTGGTTACGAACTCCGTCGTTTGCTCTTCAGTTGCAACGAGAACCCCTCACACAGCTTCAACGTGATGGTGTACTCTGCTACTCCACTAAATTCACTGTACTTAGGACCAGCAACGCTGGAACAACTCGCCAACGAAATCGCGTCCGCGAGAGGACAAGCCGGCCTTAATGTCGAGTACTTGGTTCGACTGGCGGATTTTATGCGTGAAAAAGTACCCCACTATAAGGAAGAGCATTTGTTTGAATTAGAGAAGTTGGTCAGAAAAGAACTGGGTTTGTCTACAGAGATTATCGTGCCTTGGGCGCAGTTAGAAAGCACCTTGCTCAAGTAACAACGAAAAGCGTGATAGTCGGAAATACAGTGTAACATAAAGATGTGGGGCTCGCTAAATCAATGCAGTTATTGAGTGGAATTCTAAAAGAATCGCGCATCAGACTTCCATGGGGAAGAGATAAGAAAACGCTATAGTTCTCAAAGGAAAGCAACATGACATTCATAAAAAGATGAGTGGCTGCACGCACGAATTCCAATTTAAACATTGTTTCGCTTTTAGGGAAATCTTTTATAAATATGATGGTTTTTTTTTCAATTGGAGCTGACTACACTGTAGTCTTTAGTGTATTGTAGTAAATTCTAGGCTTTTCGGGAAGGGGGTGAGTATAAGGGAAGACGCTTTCTCCCGCGCCTCCCCCTCCCTCTCAAAATGTCATATATTACTTGCTTTTGTTTGTGTTTTTTTGTGTTTGTTTGTTTGTTTGTTTATTTGTTTTACTAGGTTGATTCAGGGCAATTTTTGCCGCTTTTTCTGCGGATTAAATTGAAAACAACAACAACCAACCTGAAATGCGACTTATGACTTAGAACTCATTTCATGAGTAAATAAACTCCTTCAGGTGGCTCGGAGGAAAATGCCCAAAGTTGAAAGATCTTCCGAAACGTCTGGCTCGTCCCCAGTCGTCTCTTATGATCTCGCACGGTCGAGAGGAGACTAGGGCGGCAACGCAACGAAGAGGACGACAGGAAGAGAAGGAAGAGAGAAAGACGAAAGGAAAGTCTCCCCTTCCTCCTCCTTCCCGTCTTCCCTGCGCGCAACTCTCTCGCGCTTCTCCCTTCGACCATGAGTGACTGCGGACGAGTCAGCCGAAAACATGAACAGTTGACCGGGAATCAAAGCTTCGTGGGCAACTGTGAAATTTCCAGGACAATCTTTCAAGCCAAGGGCGTTGTCATCTGATATACCTGGAAGCCGGAAGGGGGGTTATTTATTTTATAGCCCTCTAATTATTTTTTTCTAAAACGAGAGTGCTTTACTGAGGAAAAGACAGATGAGCTAATGATGGCACGGCGTGATTGCAGTCAAATAAATGCCAGCTAACTGGTTTGATTGGATTGCAACAACGTAGACTAGACCTAAAAAGTGGCGTTGTTTCCTTGTTTTTCTCGTCGAAAAAAAAAACCAAGCGACTTTGTACCACGTGATCTGTTTTGTCCAATGAGACCTGCGGAAATTATAATCGGTGGGTTTTAATACCAGTAGACCTGCAACCTTCAAAATCTCGATTTTCACTGGACCCTGATAACCTGCAACTGTATTACGATTTCTGGAAACTGTTGGCTCGCTAAAAAAAGAACAGTACAAACATGTTGGGTTTGAATTTAGATTTCAGTGAAAAGAATTAAAAAAAATATTCGTGCTTCCCGTGGAAGAAAAGAAAGTGCCCCACAATAATGGAAAGAAGGTTCAATTATCACGACTGCCGTGACTGCCGTGGCATAAAATCCAGGTTATAAGCCCCCAAACCACCCTCCCCCCCCCCTCCGCTTATAGGTCTCCTCGGTTATAGGCCCATCTATTTGTGAACAAAAATTTTATTTCAGTCCCCCCCCCCCCCCCTCTCTTTCCGCTTATAGGCCCCTCTATTCCAAATTACAAGATGAATAATGTAAGTAAGGTCTTTATTTATCGAGGGTAGCAAAAAATAGGGAGCTTAAGCACAGACGGTCGTGAGCCACGGACGGCAACTGGAAGCCCTTTTTGGCGTGGTTTTGCTCCTTACCACGGACAGGAAAAGCTCTTGTTGATGACTGTGGTTTGACGTTACAAACGCGATGGCGTGAAAACGCTCCAAAGAGGGAAAAATTCTATATCCGTTTGCCGTCCGTGGCTCAAAAATGTTTGCTTAAGTTCCCTAATAGCATTAAAACACTAACGAACAAGTGGTCCTCCTAACAATTACAAAAAAGCTGTCGGCTGATCAAGCCCTTGAAGAAGATGTGGAGTTCCACCTTGAGACAGATGACTCAGATGATGGCATTGACGATGACAGTTGTTTGATAAGTTCATGTTACAGTTAAAGGTAGAGTTTCGAATTTGGTCTTGTAAGTGAAATAAAGTATATTTTGTTATGGTCATGAGCTTGTTTCGAAACATTTTTTTTTATCCCGCTTATAAGCCCCGTCGGATAAAAAATTTAAAATATAAATCATAAAAAACTATTCCCCCCAGATACAAAATATAGAAATTGCAGTGGTGACTTTTAAAGCCTTAAATGGTTTAAAGCTTTTGTTACAAACTTACAAGCCTGTGAGAAGTCAGTACGATCATCAAGTAAGAAATATGCTAGTGATACCTCGATCTAGGTTAAAGTCATTTGGTGCTTTTTTTGTTTTTTTGTTTTTTTTTTTTGACTGCACCCCTAAACTCTACTAACTCTGGAATGATATATCGATCTCCCGGAGTACATAGAATGTAGTTTAAGTCTTAGTTCTGTCAAGAAAAGTCTTGAAACTCACCGATTTGGGCGTTATTTTAATTCATAGTTCTTGCTGTATTATTTTACTTTCTTGTTCTAATGTAACTAAGTTGCTTTCTACTTTTTTAATCTTTAACCTTTTATTGTAAAGCGCATTAGAGCTTTAGAATATCGCGCTATAATAGAGAAAGAGCGCGTGCGAGTAAACCTGTGACATTTTGGCGGGAAAACGAGATAGCCGTCGTCATTTTACCATGAGTTTTGTAAGAACGGCATAATCTCGTCATTTTTGGAATCACAAATTGGCTTAGCTATCGTCAATCAAAACAACTGTCAAGTTTGTCGTTCACAAAGAGTAAAATGAAGATTCCTGGTATATCTCGTCTTTGTAATTCGCTTAAAACTTCAAGTCAGATCTCGTATTCGTAGTCGTACTCAGAAGCTTAAGGTCTCTAGAATCCTAGCAACGCGTTTGAAAGTTGAGGCGGTTACGTGCATTCGCACCACGTGAGCCACAATGAATTTGATTGGCTGACTTGCACGTGATTTTTCCTCCTTTGTTATGTCACAAATCAAAGCTCTTTTGTTACAAAAGAAAAAAACATTGGTAAATAACTTGAGATCGGAGGTGGTTTTACCTTTTCTAAAGGATGGAGCTAGGAAGTTTAAAGGTATGTAGTACGTTTGAAGGCTCGACCATCAGCCGCTATATATAAGGGGACGGGCGGAGAAAAAGGCGGAAATAGGCCATTTTCATGATGGCGTCATTTTACTACAACTACCAGAATTCATTTCGTTTTCCTTTTCAAATTCAAATTTTGTAATCCAAGTAGACAGCAAGGAACAATAGCTCTAATTAGCATGAGAAAACAAAAACCAGAAGGATTCTGGTAGTTGTAGTCAAATGACGCCATAGTGAAAATGTCCTATTGCGCATGAATTTTGTATCAATATTTTTTTCCATAATTAAGGCCTTGCTTCATTACATATATAATAGCACAATTCGCACAAAATAGTGAAAGAAGTTTAAATGACAAACCGATTCCACGCTGAACTTTGTTAAAATGTTGTTTTCGTATACAAAGCATACATTTCTTTGTAAAAATCACGATCTTTGATTTTTATTTCACAAGTTTGAATCAGATCCTCCATGAAGATTTACATTAAGTTGCTAAGTTCAAAGTGGCGGATTTATTTTAAACCTACTTTTCATTTAGCTACAGTGTGGTGTCTTTTACCTGGCTTAATTTACCACAAAATTAATCGAGCAACGCGGGTACAAAATTCAACCGCGCGTGCTTGCATCACATGAGGTATAACGAATCTGATTGGTTAACTGATGCGCGCGCGTTTTGTCTCCTTTGTGACGTCACAAAAGAGAGTTTTCAGTTGCCAACTGAAAATAACTCAGTTCATACGTGTTTTTGCGAAGAGAAAAATGTTTGGTAAATGAATGGAAATGGGAGTGCTTCAGTCCTTTCAAAGAACAGAGGGTGGACACAAGGAAGTTTAAGGTGTGTGTGTACCTTTGTGACCTTTTAAATCTTTTATTTGAATTTATTTCGGTAGCCATAATTTTGCGCACTTTGAAATGATGTCTTCACACGACAGCTGAATTTTGTAAACTTGTATAGGCGAACACAAGTTGGCTAGTGTGAACGCAATACAAACAGATACGTTACGCTTTGAAGAGAAATAGCACTAGTCCTTTTCAAAGAAATTTTTGTGTTTTTAAACTTATTTTAGCCGTACTTGATTAGAAACACGCATATTAAACTAAACAGATCAGAAAGTTACCGACACATTGTGCAGATTAGTGTGTTCGCCCCTGAAATTCGTATGGACAACAGACCAGTACTTTCCTTTAAAGAAAGTAATGACGAGCTTTCGAGTTAAAGCGTCGAAAGCAATTTCGCAGTTACTTTGATTTTGCTTTAATACGCTCTGTGATTGGTTAGAAAACTCGTGCCAGTTTCTCAACCAATGGGAAGCATCCCATGCAGCTTTTTCTGTCTTTGTTTCAGTTTTGTGAATTTTCAGCTGGTTATTTATTACTATTATTTATTTATTTATTTATTTATTTTTAAATCCTTTGACCACTAGCAATTCGCAAGAATTATTGATTGAGGCGAATAAATTTGGTAAATGGTAAAGCAAAACAAAAACTAACCATGACTTGCTAGCACACGTTTTACCGCACTTTTCGCCGGTTACATGTGGATGTCTGATTGGTTCATTACACTGTTTGTATCTGTTGTGATTGGCCAAAAAAAAAATTACTTTGGCTTTTGATTTACGCCGCTCACTTTAAACCGTTCTATTCTGCATTGTCTTTTTTGTTCATTCTTTGTTTTGTTCCTTTGTTTGTTCGCCTGTTTGTTTTGTTATTGTTGTTGTTTTTTGTTTGTTTTAACTTGAGCCTGGGTCCAGCGAGAGTAGCGAATATCTTGGAATCATTCTGCTTCAACTTTTATTTCTTTAACAGCCACTGAAAGTAGTGAAACGATATGCTAGGAATTCGAAGTTAACGAGGCCTGCAATATCAAATTTAAACATAGCATTTTCAATATGGAACGGAGTGCTATAATAATAATAATAATCTTTATTGAGGAAATCAATGTCACTAATAGGTGATTTACAAAAGAGTCCTCCAAAATTAAAAAGAACAAAAAAAGAAAAATAAAGACTAATATATGAATATATAAAAATTAGACTAAAGACTATTTACATTTCTTAACACTCTTTTAAAACTAGCTAATGATGAGCTTTGTCTGATTGAAAGTTCCAATTTATTCCAATCGTTTGAGGCAAAATTTGTCGAGGTCCAATGCCCCCAGTTCCTACTAGATGCACTCTTACGGATATTATTTTTACATCTAGTATTATAATCGTGTTTATCCTTATTGAATTCAATATTAAAACGATGAGAAAATAAGTTATTCAAACATTTATAAATAAAAGTTGCCCTATGCTCGGCCCTACGTCTTGCGAGAGTTTTCCATTTCAGTTTATTCAAGGCCTCACTAGCAGATGATCCAATAGGCAAATCTAAAATTATATTTGCTTCTTTATTGTGTAAAGATTGAAGTTGCAACATTAGAGTGGAATTACCCCTATCTCCCCATACGATCTAGTGCCACTATAATAGTGGCACTAGATAAAAAAGTGCTTTCCGCTAATAGATCTAAACCGTCTCCCTCTAAATATACGCTTAAAGAAAGGCTACTGAATTGTAGGCACGTTAGCTAGCAATCGTGAAAATTAGTAAGGAGTCGATACGTTTGCCGCATGCCTCCACCAATCGTTTTCCAAACCGTGAAATTTCGATTAACTTCAGGCAGAAGTAGGATAACGAAGCGCATTAAGAAAGATAAACAGCACAAGTGCAGTGGAAGCAGTACATGTTTTACAGTTCAGAGGTAATTTCGATGTTTTCGTGAAGTATTTTTAAAGGCTGTTGAATTGTGGTCGAAATCGTAACTTTATCATGAAAATCCGATATGAAAATCTTTCCGATAACTCTATTCCACCAGCTGAGCACTTGTTTTCTTTTGTAAGAATATTCCTCTAAGACATAGCAGAGCTTGTTGGAATTTGATTGAATTGCAAATTAGATGCAAAACTGCCCTGCTCACTTTGTCGAATGTTAACGAAAGAATAAAGCACAAAGCCGCTCTGCGAAGTTGGTTTTCTAGCTTTGAAATCTTTTTTCACTGAGTCGTTGCCACGTTAAATCCTTGATGACGTTCTTCTTGCTGTTAAAAACCACTGAGGAAAGAACGAAACGACGAAACCTTCAAATGACGATGAAGAAAGCCTTGTCAAATAAACACGTGGACACTGATCCTCGACAACTTTCCAAGGGAACCTCGTACTTTCTCAGGTATTTTGGCATACAATTGCTGTCTTTTTACTAACAATTTAATGAAGTTTGTGATCCATATCGATGGTAAACTTACTGCGCTCTAATATTTTAGAGAAGCCGGTGTTGGTCCTATCTAAGCGTCAAGTTAGTCGCCATTCTAGAAGTGCTTTGGTGAACGTTTAACTGTTTAATTATAAAAAAATATATCAAGAGAAACTGCAAACACCGTTGCACAGCATAACAGACAGTACCACGGGAAAGTACTGCTCAGTAGCTTTCATTTGAATAGTCACACTTTAGGTTTTCATCCACAGACTCAAAAGTTAGTACCAACTTGTACAGCATAATAAACAGAACCGAAGGGAATTGCCCTTTCCTGAGTTCAAATGGAGACTGGGGACCGGTTTTATTAATTTTCATTTAATCAGAAATTGTAGTCGACCACGAGAAAGGTCACATTAAAATTAGCCAGTTTACCAATGCGATGCGAAAGACCTGTATCACTGGAGGTGACATCAGGCTGTGTTAGTTTTCCCTTCTGAAACTGACTGGGGTAATTTTCTTAACCTTAAGGCTTTACCTCGGGTCACTGATAGTGTACTTATAATTCTCTTTTTTTTAGGTAAATACCAGATGTACAATGGGAAAACGCAATAGGGACCTTATCAACCTTAAAATGGTGCCATTGAAGTGAGTCAATTAGTTCAATGTGTACTTTAGATGCTTGCTTGCATTCCGTGCAAAGTACTGTTCACATTCTGATGTTTCTTATAAGGAGTTGGGAAGGCTTAAATACGGTTTTTTTTTCCATTTGAAATGAAACAACTGAGATGAAATCGCCGAAAATGTGGATTTGTTATCTCCTCGCTTGTACCAGGCCTTACGGTGGAAAACCACGCACGCATGCTCGAACTGTTTAACGCAAAAAAAAAAAAAAAACCGCAGACTGCTTTTGTAGGGGGACTTTCCCATATACAAATATTACACTTGGCGTCATATTTGCCCTAGCCTAAAAAGGCGGCAACAAGCATGAAAAAGCTTGTATATCTGTCGTGCTGAGAATCTGCATCAGGTTAATTTCTTAACATCCAAAACAAATCTAAAATATTTTTCTTACGGAACAATGTCACTGTTTCGCTCCATTTATTGATGTATTTTTGCTTTATTGTTTTTTCAGAACGATAAAAGGAAAAATTGAGACGTCAGAATCAAACAAGTGAGAAAGAAAAGTGTTCACCTGAAGTAACAAGAAGTAGAGGTAGAAAAGCTAATTGCACTTTAAAAAGCGCGCTACAGATTACCGGATTTACCCGCGGTTTGGCCGCACTTTTTGAAACGGAAAAACGACTGGGGTTGAGGCTAGCAATGCGCCTAATACGCAGACGCAAGTATACTGCGACGCATGGATTTTCGTTTTTGATCTGCAATGACTGGCGAGGCGGAAATAAACAGTCCTAGTGTTAGGGCGAACATTGGTTTAGGTTGCAGCTTGTAGACGCGGATATGGCCTTAAGATCCTTGGGTAATGCGGTAATTTGTTTCTTTATGGCTTTTGTTCGGAGTATAACCGCATTCAGTCAAATCATATTCTTTTTTCGGGATACAATGCAACCTGAGATATAGCGAACTTTCGGGAGAACTTTCAGGTGATACAAATAAAAGTCAGTACCATGATATCGTAATTTTTGAGGATTGAGAATGAAAGCCAAGCTGGAGAACTGTCTCGTACGTCCAAACGTCATTTATAGGATCGCGAAAGCTTTCAAAACTCAATAGCAGTCTTTTGATGCCAAAAGCTTAAGGTTAATACTATCGACATTCGACGTTACTATCGTCTTAGATATGAAGACTGAGACAGCACTAAAACCACACAAAATTGACCATCGAACATAGCTTCCTTCTGTAGGTCTTTGACTTACCAACTGTCTATACACTGGTCAGACTACAATAATACAACCTTTGACTGACGAATCTTGAAACAAACTATATATGCGGTGCATATACCTCACGAGTGCATACTACATTTTCAGCAAAGATTGTAGGCCATTCCTCAGTTTCCCTTGTTAAGGTCCGCCTTATGCCCCCTTACTAGAGTTAAGTAGTAACCATAACAATCTACGTCTACTCTTTTTACGTCATGAGTTCAAATTTTTGTCAGTTGTGAGTTTCCAGGCTTTTTTTGTTTTAATTTTAAGGTTTCAAAACGATTTCTTAGAAAAAAAATTGTAGGTCAGTACGTTTGTTTTCAGTTCCCTAAAATTTTTCTTTCCTATACTGAGCAGGTTATAACGTAGAACCTCCCGAATACTTTTCTGGTGGACTCTCAGCAAACATCATTAAAATGTACCCTTCTGTTAGTTTTTTTAAAAAGTTAGGTTGACAAACGATATTTAACGGTGGAAAAGGTAGACAGTGTTAATTCCAATTAACTTTTTCTTGGCAGCTCAATTTTCAGTGAAAATGGTAGGCCAGTTTTCAGTCGGTTTTCTATTAAACTTTAATTGCGAGTTTTCGTAAAGAGAAATGGTATTTTTTTTTAATCTCAGGCCATTTGCTTTTCCTTTTTTATTTAATCGGTTTTTAAATGAGATATTTGAAAGCGCTGCCAAAAGGTTTCTCATGAAGAAAGTAAGGACAATTTGTGACATTCTTAATCAAAGTAAAACCTTGAGATAAAATTTGCCTGATTATTAGTTTCAATAAAAATTTGTGGCTCACGTAAAAATAATTTGTTTGCAAGTTAAATGTTTGTTTGTGCTCCGTTTGAGTGAAGGTTTTTCTGTGAAAACGGTGGACTAATTTGTCTGTTTTCAATTAAATTTTGTTTCTTTGCCAGCATTTTTAGACTGTAACATTTTCTTCGTTTTCAAGTAAATTTTGCACAATCGTTGGTTTTCCAAAAACCAAACGTTTTATTTTTTCAGTAGAGGCGAAGGAGGTTCCACCATAAATAGAGTTCACAGCATAAGTACTTATTCCTGAAATATAAAGTTCCATATGCCTTTACTCGAGTGTACACACAAACTTTGTTACACAGGATTCTCTGCTATGGTTCGCTAGTGTTGACATCTTAATGCCTAAAATCGGTGGCCATCCTGGGGGGTTGACCCCAAGGGAATCCCCGGATATTTGCACAGTAGTATGAACAAATCCCCCATACCAAAAGGCGACACCTTCAAGCAGAAGCCACCAAAATTCATCTATCTATTGTGGTGAACGTTTATTAACCCTATCTAGACCGGGCTTTCTGGCGCAAGTATAAA
>NW_028145793.1:275000-320000 GCF_977016875.1 Pavona decussata
CGAAAGTTTTGGTTAAGCCGAGAAAAAGTAATGTTTGAGCTCAAAGTTTAGAACAAAACTATCCAAACCGCACAGATAAATCTTAAAAACTTTGCTCGAGATGGTGTATATACATGGAGGATATTAAAAACAACACGAGAAGCTATGAAATTATTCGGTGAAAATTTCAATGTCAGTTGAGAAGGATTTTGAATAATGAAAGCTTTAGTTAAGTTGAAGGTCTTCGTACTTTACAATTCTCTTCTCTTTTCCATTCAACGCTTTGCGTTTTGAATATTTCATAGCTTGCCCAGTTGAGTATAATAGCAGGACCTTTTTCTACTAGGTAATTTTTTGTAGCACAGAATGTTTGCTAAAGTAAACGTTTTAAAATGCTTCGCCTAAGCGCTTTGCCCCCATCGAAAATAATAACAATTTGGAACAAGTGATAAGAACTTGGTACGTAAAAAGTTAAATTGTTTTGCTCTATTTCTCCCCTTTAATATACGCATTAGCCGAGTTTACACGTTAAATTCAACATCATAGTTTTTAACCTTACGTTCTGTGCTACAGTGATTGCCAGAGCTCAATAACTAAATAACTAATAATAACTAAAATAACTAAAAATAAGAACTTAACATAAAACCCCAATGTCTGGTGTATTCTTTAAAGAAACTCGTTGTTTCAAGATCTTTCAAGCCTTGTTGTTAAGAAGTTTCAAAATTTCTAGATTACACGGACCACAGTAAACACAAACCAATCCAAAGGTAGTAGAAATAATCAGGCTGTTTATAATTGGACCTTGTCGTTAGCGAGCAACAAATGTTTGTCGAAAGCTAAAAAATTGCGATTTTTTGTAATGCGGTGAATACTTTAAAATAAATTTTCAAGTTCTCCGTAATGCGACCTTAAACAACCAGGAATGACCAACGAACACAACAATTTCAAATGATGAAAGGTGCACAAATTATAAAACGAAAACATTCACGAGTTTGTAATAATTTAAAACCATCGTGTAGAGCAAGATAATTGTGGATAAACCAATTTTGGAAATTTGTCCGATAAACAATAACGGGATTTTTTTCTCTCTTTTGAAGTTTAAATTCATAACGGGAACAAAAATCGCTAATAATTTGTTTGAAAATTTTTAGCTTT
This sequence comes from Pavona decussata, assembly GCF_977016875.1. Classification (NCBI taxonomy): domain Eukaryota; kingdom Metazoa; phylum Cnidaria; class Anthozoa; order Scleractinia; family Agariciidae; genus Pavona; species Pavona decussata. Next base: position 276,135 of record NW_028145793.1, read on the forward strand.
GATGATGCGATGGAAATTTATTCAGATATGATATTGAAACTGCAAAGGCAACTATAACAATGAAATCTTGAGGTTTATTTTGTTGAATGAAAAATTGTTTGCTCGTCGTTTAAAATTGCAACCGCAAGCAACGATTGTGAAAGAAAAATTTGTAGAGTGCCGAATAAACGATAAAATACTACATCATTGTGCCTTATTTTAATATCAAAACGGTAAGTAATACAATTTCATAACCATAGAAATCAATTCAATTGCTGCAATTTCGTTCAAAATCTAGTAATTTTTAGAAAAACTGTAAGAGGTCGCACATCATTTTCAAAGCAAAAACAATTGATTGTTTACATGTGACGTCATGGCGGTCATGTTGGTGTACAGGAACAATAAGATTTTTCTCCTCTGGGAGTTAACTTCCATTTTTATGCAAACTATGCGAACAAATTTTATTTTGTTTAATACACCAACATGGCGGCAATGCAAACCACCTCCATATAACGTCACAACGGCCATGTTGGTGTCTCAAAACAAAGAAATGGCGGCCATGTTGGTGTCCCAAACTAAACCTCTGGGAATTGAACCCTATTTTTATGCAAATACTTTCTTTTGTTTCAGTAAACCAATATGGCCAGTAGTCACGTGAATGAAAACACTTTATAGGCTAAAACTTTGCAACAAATCGGTTTGACATTTTTTCAGTTAGTTTGGAATAAACAGTAAAAAAATTGCATCAAAACTATTTATGAAAGACATTGTTGAAGATTGCTCCGATACTTTGAAATGGAAACAAGGCAATTACGATGTCAAAACTCGTAGTCGAAATTGTTGTTGCGCGTACTGCAATCTTTGAAAGTAACTTGCAATTTGTTTCTTTTTCTTTGATAGTAAAGAATATTTTTTGGTTTGTTTCTGTGGTCTGTATAGCAAGCCCATCCCATGTTTATCACCGTAGAAAAGTAAACACCGAAAGTTACAAAAAAACCTGCTTTCATCTGAACCAGACATCTGAGTTTTATGAACTAAGCTTCCAATATGACAAGAGAACTCAAGCACTTCGTTTACAAAAAACCCGTTTCCTTGTCCCTAGTAAGTCAAATGTTTTAATGCCAAGCAATTTTTGTTTAAAACAAATTTCCGATCGCGCATAATTTTCCATGGATTTTGTAACCAAGATCCCAATTTGAATGATGCCTTTTGTTCTCTTGTCAACTAGAAATTAATCAGCTGGTGTAGCGAACGAGTCAAAGTGTTTAAGGAGGCACTCACATTTAATCCCACCTGAAAAAAATTGGTATAATTCCTTAGACGATGCCAATTTGGTTAAGGTAATATCTCAAAAGTTGTTGGAAAAATGTTGACTTTTTGCTAAATACTATCTATAAACATTGGCTCCATTTTCCACTCAATTCTATCAATCTAAACCCAAACAGCGAGACTGAAAAAAATTACTTCTTTTTTGTTCATAACATTTTGGATATACTTCATTCACAAGTGTAATAATTTAGGACACATCACTAATAGTTCGTATTCAAATCAATTTGTTCGTGTCAGTTTGCAAGACGTGAATTATTTGCCTGTCAATTAAACATTTTTCAATGCTACTTCAATTGTTTGTTTTTCTTAATTTGAAATTTTTTCTTTATTAATTGTCTGTGCCCCTTAAAACATTCTAAACCCGCCACTACACCAACTGAAGTTAGAATACATACTTTTAATACTTACACGTTGAGCAATCAACGATGCACATAAAAGGGAAAAAATTTAAAGAAAACGCTTTCATTTTAAAAGCAGGGATTCAAAACAACGAAATTATATCACTGACTAGTTACGTAACTTTTGCGTGAACATTTGAAATGAAACAGAAGAAAATTAAACTTTATCTTGACGAAATCAAAACAAATGTATGTTAGAGGATCGCTCAACGTTCTAATGGTGGCTGATCGCTATTTCAATTAGTTTATTTAAGTTATTTTTCCCCTCCACTTTTTAAGGGCCATGTCAATTTGATGAGTATATTCGGAATTAGTAGCCAAATCAGTGCATAACTCGGCGTCCAAAACAAATTTCTTCACTTGAATATCTCCACTGAATTCCAAGCCAGTTTGGTGAACAGATTCAATTGATAACTAGATCAGTACTCAGTTGGCTGCAAAATGATTCCTGGCTTTGATGTTTCGAGCTTCAATTCCTTTGTCAATTTGATGGTTCGGAACAAATTTAGACAATTGACAGCTTCAGACCTGTGAACGTTTTCGAAATAAATTCATTTTTTTACTATCTCCAAATTTAGGTTGTATGTCATTTTGAAAAGTAAATTCAGACAAGTCATGACAAGAGTCATTTCGTTCTTCTTCCACATGGCAAACAATTCGACTTACAAATGAGTTCAGCCACCATTTTTACTTCAGCTACAAAAAATCAAAAGTTCTTATCTTTGTCGAGTTCCCTTCCCTCCTGATTCGTCCCTTCCAGTTTGTCCTTTTGCGATTCTTTCCCGGTTTCTTTCTACTTTCTCCAGTTTGATAGATTCCTGATAAAAGAAACAATCAAGATATTAAGTGATTAGCCCAATTTCGAAACTTTTAATTGCATGGTACATAAGCGAAAAACTTGTAAATAAGTCCCTAAGGTTATATTAAAACTTTACACATTTCAGTCGTGTTGGATGTAATCTTACCCAAGAAAAGCTGGCAAAATCCCAGTAAATTGCCGAATAACCCCATAGACAACAATTGGTACACTTAAATTGGAGAGATGAATACCTTAAAAGTCTAACAGCGTGTAGATTCTATTCGTATCTGCTTGTAAGTTGAATAGTTTTCGACCATAAATTGGGTCTCATGCAAAGTCGATATTTCTAATGCAAATCATATTTACCTTTAAACAGTTGCATCAAGACTGTTCGTTTTCTTTGGCGCCAGGTCCTACAGTTAGTTAGTTCCCTGAAAATAAAACAAGGATAAGACTGATTACTAATTTGGTAAAAGAAAAAAAGGCATACAAAGAAAACTCCAAGTTAAGTTCTAACACCTAAGAGCTTTGACGGCTCATCGAACATAGTTCAAAACAGTACAACTTTCATTTGAAAAGTGTAACTTTGCGCTGTGAAACTTAACCAATTTTTGCTGCGAAATATCAGCAAAATGTACACACTAGATTCTTTCTTTAAACTGAGTTTGCAGCGCTTTTAGCGAATTCAAAACAAGTGGAATACTGCTCGAGAAGAAACTGGTTTGAAATCAAATGACACTCAAAGCACGTGCTATCTTCATCAAGCGACGTTTCTTTCGTCTCTCCAGTCTTTAATCTCCGAAAGAACTTGAAACAAAAGTTTACAACGCAACTAATATTTACCTTGAGTTGAACAACATAAATCCTTTTCTTCCTCGTTTAAGGCTTTCTGACGTCCTCGCAGCTTCCTCAAAAGCACAAACGGATCTTGAAAACCACATAACGTCTTCACACGACCAAGGCCTGCGTGGTCTATGCAAATTCTGCAATTTGTGATGAATATGGATTAGGTCCTGAAGCCAATCGCTGATAAATAGGTAAAAGATGGTTTTCTGCACGCTTTTTCAGTGGAAGCGGATCCCAGAGGACGGGAACAAAGAAACGAAAGTTATCTCACGTGACCATTGGACCAAAAAAAAAAAAAAAATGCCACTCGAATGACGGTTACAAAAACCTTTCTAATATACAAGAACCGCCCCTCCCTGCTCAAACAAGGTATAAAGAATATATGAAAGCAGTCGTGAATGGCTGACAAAGCTTTTAACAACAGTGAGACACAAAGGAAATAAGAAATTTGACAAAATGCTGCTCAGCAAAGAAATTGCAACCTTTGCTCAGAAAACGACGCATTTCAAGTTTGCGGTCGTCTAAATACACATCACAGACGTAAAACAACATGTTATTTACTAAAGAAAGGTTGTCATATGCACGAGCCCTGGTTAACATGAGTTTCTGGCGGAGGGTCGAAGGACCAAACCCCATCATTCGGTTACCATTCATATTCATTTGAATAGAACTTTAAGTCAACAGTCAGAGCAAAAGGGGCAACAAAGTTCACATATGGCGACCCATCTACCCTCCCTTGGGAATCGTCTGTGTTCCGTGTATCGATCCACAGTCGAAGCGGTGATTTTTTTTTCCGGCGGGATATTTTTTAAGACGCTCGAAGGAAAAGTGTCGCTGCTCCTGTGGCAATTTGTGTCGTTCGTGAGTACACCCGTCAGGCACAATGCTGTAGTGGTTAGATTGTGGAACGCTCGTCGGCGGATTTTCCGATTTCGTTGGCGCTTTCGTCAGAAGATCGGAGAGTCGGTGGCTGAGGCTACAATCATGGACAAAAGTCGTTGAGACACCTGAAAATTACCAACCTTTTTCCCTAGGTGTAAATAATCCTCTCTCCCCTCGGTGAAAGGCAGCTTCCCCTTCCTCCATTTTCAATGTTGGAAATAAAAAACATCCAGGAAGCGTTTTGCAACATTGTTTGGGGGGGAGGGGGTGACCACAGATGAAAAAGATGTTTTCATTCAAATACAAAATACCATTGTGGTAAAATAATGAAGACAGGCCAACCACAGCTCCTATTGGTCAAGATAAAAAGTACATGACCTTCAAAGCTTTGCTCTTACGAGTACGTCTTGCGAAGATCTCCCTTTTCTGTACGAAACGATCTCTCTTAGCAGAGGCTGATTTTCTATCAAATGCCATTTACTCATCAGAATGGTTTTTAGGTTAGGCACAGAAGAGCGATATTCCGTAACAAACGGCAAAATGTTTTTGCGCGTTTTTTGTTTGTTTTGTAGTGCCGACATTCTTTCGCTGAAATTGACTTCTGGGAGAGTTTTATCTATAAGGTTATCGGGGTAACCTCTGTTTGAATAGAGTAATGTTTTCTTCAAATGTTGTTTTTGAAGAGTTTGCCCTGAGAAGTCTTAAGGCTTCGCCTTTGATAAAGCCTTTTCTGACGCCTGGAGGGTGGCAGGAGGAAAAATGCGTGTACTGGAACGTTTCTGTCGGTTTGAAGTGCGTGCGCACGTCAAGTTTTGATTCTTTTTTTAACCTTTCGCCCTTTTATATACATGTGTCAAGAAAAGGGACCAGCTCATCCTTACCTGTGTGACGTCACATTGCCTAGAAAGAAAGGCTTTCTTTCAAAATGGCGTCCATATGCGTAAATTTAAGACTAATATGGCGTTTTCAGAAAGAAAACAGCGGTAAATCGAAAGAATAACTTTTAAGAAGTACTTGAAATTGGAAAGTTCACGGCGGAGAAATTACGAGAAATTAAGAGGAAAGGCCATAATATTAAAAAAATATCACTGGTGCGAAACGCTGCAGACTTTGTCGAACTGATACCTAAGCGCTACTTGAAATCCACCTCATAAAAAGATTAAAGGGTTGATTATTAATTTTTGTGGGTAGTGCGCTGTACTAGTGCACATATAGTGCTCTAGCCAGTCAGGCATGTAAGAGTGAGTGAGTGTCCGTAGACAAACAGGTCCGCAGTGCGTGCACAGCACTACCCACATGTACGCAACGCGTACCTATTTTTACTTAAAGGTTTCATTTTGGAAAGCTTTTTGTCTGTTTGTATTTCTGCGGTTTTCATGATGAAACGAGGACAGTTCGTAATCTTACACTTGCTGACATTACATAACCAGAATATAAATAGCGCTGACGATAAGGTTTGCAATCGATGCTCGCACGCTTTTCAATGTTTCGCTGTTTATATTTATAAATAGAATACAAGGGAAACCATTTGTTAAGAATACCTCGTGCATCACAATGGACGCTTTAATCCTTACGTTACTTGGAGACAGGAACCGTTTGCGATACTATACTGATTGTTTACATTTGCATTTATTTGTACGTTTAAACAGATTCTGACTGTGGGTTCACATCCCGGGTTAACGCCTATAGGCGTCTTGTTGAAATAAGTTTCACAATTTGACGATTTGTCAATTTGTCTATGTGTTCAGCTAACTTCACCAAATTCGTCTCTTTCGCCAAACTCGTCAACATGGCTGGCTTTTAAGAACTAGTTTGCATAAGCCTGGCAATTTGACGAAATTTTGACAAATAGATTTTGTTACATTCGCCAAAATTGTCAAATCTGAAAACCCGAATCAGAGGTTATTTGTTTCTCGCCAGTGATGTGATTTAGATGCATCTACTTTCCCTGAAGTCAATGATATCAATTTCGGTCACGATGAAACGTAGAAAATCTGTCCATCTGAAGCTAAAATTATACTGGACAAAGTCTTCAAACAAAGTTCTCAAAGTCATAAATAATTCATGATCATTTGAGAAGCCATATCAAACATTCGAAAGTGTGTTTATCAGGAGTGCTTACCATTTACATGGAAAACCCGGAAATTCCAGTTGGAAAATCAAATGGTACGCATTATCCTATTTGGGGTACTTCTGAAATTATGGGGTTCTGGTCAAAGTGATGCGTTTTTATTCCTCCTTTTGGGATTAACAGCTGATGTTCATACATTTTGAATGCTATCCATCTTCTGTTAAGACAAGCTAAATCATTTCGTATTTATGCCGAAAATTTCCATCCGGGTGGTTTGCGTAAATGGTAAGCACCCTATATCCAAACACCTCGAAGTCGTATAAAAAAACTCGGCTCCCCCTCGTTTTTTCAACCTACTTCTCAGTGTTTGGATATCTGATAAAACACGCTTTCTCGTTTTTTATATGTTACGTACCGTGCAGCAAGAACAGGTAAGGATCAAGGTAGTGCTGTCATTTCACATAATTTTATTCCTGACAATTTTTGATTCTAAAAAAAGAAGAGACTCAACACTGTAAGTCTTCGATATGATTAACAATTATATTATTTACTACACCCAACCGTTCAAGGCGTATATTTACAAAGAAATGAGGTTCACATTTCGCAGAGTTGTTAGTAAAAGAGTGCTGTGCTTGCCAATTGAGGAATTCGATGAACTGTAAAAAAATTCCTAAGCAGAGGTAGGCTGACTTACTCCAAGTCGCTCACTTTGCTTGTTTGAAAAAGCGTAAGGATTCTTTTCACTGGCAACATGGCAATAGAAAACACAGGCTCTACAATCAAACTAGCGGTCGTTCTCCAAATTATATTGACAATTTCAGCGAACATTTCCCGGGTACTCGTCGGTGTAATCGATGCATTTGGCTAAAAAACATCAAAGCAACTACTATTATAGCAAAGATGAGCGACTGTTTAGAGCAAGTTTGAGAGACGAAAACATCTGCTATCGAAAACTGAGAATTCCTATCAAAAATACGCGACTTACGAAGCTACAAATTATATCGTGTGAGTCAAAGAATATCGGTTCTATTGTAATTTCAATCCTTCAGTCTATATGTACAAATGCGTTTCTTTAAACCAAACGATAGCTATTGTAGCTTGTGTATTGCTGATTCTCCTCATTGCAGCCTCTTTGAAGAACTTCGCCTCGGAACACAACACCTCTAACATAAAAACGACCTTCGCTGTCTATAGTCATCAACTTGTTTTCATGGGATCGATCGCTACTCGATCCGACCACGTTAACGAGACAAGTCGCTTTCAAATTCATTAAGAAAATTACTGCTGAACATGTTCACATGTCACCTTTTAAAAAGCGAAAAACGATCGTTCACTAGTAACTTCATTGGAGAAATCATGTCCAGAAAGACGATCGCTGACTACGCAATTTTCTAGACAAGAGATACCATCTTTTCTTGTCGTGACCACTACATTTCTTGGGCAAAAGATGCCATCTTTCATGGAGGAGATGACGACTGTTGACTGCTAAAGCGCACAGAGGTCTGTGACGAGGATCTGGCGGGGCTATTCTCCGCACTCTGAACAGGTGAGTATCCAGCTGAGCTGTCATACCGAGCAACAGGATGACTGATGTTACCATATCCCGCCACCACAGAATTACCAGCACCAAAAGCCACCGGACTGGACCGTGTGGGAGGTGGAGTGGGATTCGGCGTTCCCGTCCCTTGGAAGGAAAAGCCATAGGCAGCATAAGCAGCAGCAGAAGCAGCCGCGGCGGCAGCTGACGCCGCGGCAGAGGCAGCGAGGGCTCCACCGGTTCCTCTCCCTCGCCCACGTGTCCGCGTTCCTCGGACACTAGATGACCCCCGGCCTCTACTGTTCGGAAGTCCGCGTCCCCGTCCTCTTCCACGGCCTCTACCCCTTCCTCTTTTACTAGAGGAGTCGGATAGCGCGGGACTAGCATTCTCACTGCGGGGATCTTCGAGGTCTTCTCCCTCGGGTTTCATGCTGAGGGGCGTGCCCGTGCTACTTGGAGGAACGTCCATTGAGAGGTCACCAGACGCCAGCGAAACTGCAGACAAAAACAGTAACAACAACTGAGTTGTCGAATACAATTGTAGGACGCAGAAAAAACTTTTTTGGTCATAATACAAAAAAAAATCATTCAAAAAGCGATATTTCGATAAATGAACGCGAATGAAGTACGCTGATTTGATTCACTGTGAAGGTTGGCTTAAGGTTTGAATGCTCTTCCAATGATGACGGTCACACTGTCTCAGGGAATGTGATTCCAATCTTTGGATGTGAAAAAAACTCATCAAGTGTGACCATTCAAATAGAAGCTTTAGACAGTAATTTAGTGTCTATTCAAGTGTTCCTCTTCTCGATTAACTCGCTCTATTACAGAAATGAATTTTAAGAATTTTTCATTTTTTTGAGCTGTAAGCAGAACTTTACAGTAACTTCGCTTCATGGCAACGCCGGCCTCCTTAATACTGAACGCACGCAAACAAAAAGTCTGCAACTCAAAGGTCTCAAGTTTAACCAAAGCAAACTTGTTTTTTGGTAAATTCAAATCCCCAAACGCGTTTTTTCAAAATATACTTCAGGGAAAGTAATAACACAGTATTCCTGGGCTGTAAAGAGGCTAATTTACACTGAAAAACAAACAAACTAGCGCGTAAAGAAATAAGGTTTAATAAGGAAATTTAACACCGTAACGCCTTTCAAGCGAACTTACAGCCAAGTCAACATTACCGATCAGAATTGACAAGAAAACCGAGCAAGCAATTTCTCATTAAAATTTCTAATCGTTCCATACCCAAGGCGAAGTGTTCTAACTCTTTTGCGGAGCGATCTAAAGGAGAGCGAGGTAAAGCGACCCAAGTCACGTAAAAGAGAATGGCGACTAACCTTCATCCAGACTCAACACACTGATGTCATCACCAACAGTACCGTCACCATCAAACCCTTCCCCAGTCCTCACGCTCAATCCCTCGCCTGTTATGCTGCTAGTCTCAGAAGCAGGTTTGGAACTGGATATGGACCCATCTGGCACGGGTGGCACAAGAGAGCTCTTACTCTTGCGTCCTTTCCTGGCCTTAGCTGGGGGTGTCCCATCAGTGACGTCAATACTTGGGGAGGCGCCTTCACCCACCTGGTTAAAAACAGAGAATATATCATGAATAATTGTGGATGACCACGCTCGAGTGTCCACAATTAGAAAAAGACCTGCAATTTCCGTGTCCCTGTATGTAATACCGTATTGTCACTGCCGGCTAAGTTCTATTCATTAAAAACTGGATCATTGTATAATACAATTCCAGGGATTTGACTGGCTTAGCGGCCATGGTATATGAGCCATTATACCATGCCCGAGAAATAGACCATTAAATTGTCTTCTTGGTGTTCTTGCAAAGCGAAATCAGCTAGATCTAGCAATATTTCTTGATTGTTTTCAATAAAAAAATTATTCCACTCGCGCTTGTTGGATATGAGATGATTATACGCGCCTCGTTGGCTATCCATCATCCCATATCCAACGCGTGCTCGTGAAATAATTGTCAACTATTGGAAGTTGTCCAATTGAAGATTCTTTGTTTACGACGAAATGACCCGCCTTGTTAAGCAACGACGACGGCAACGGCAACGAAAACGTCACCCGAAAATAAATCTTTATTTTATTTGTGCTACTTCGGGATTATTTCAACTCGCTCAACTTTTACAAAAATGGCCAACTATCCAGAACCAACTTGGTAGGAGTGGCGTACAAGTTAAGGCTGGTTTCCATATGATCGCGGATCGCAGATCGCAATAAGGTCTGCGATCGCCTGCGATCATATGGAAACATACTTCTAGAACCATGTTCTATCTAAAGGCTGGTTTCCATATGATCGCAGACGATCGCAAAAAAGGCTGTTTCCATATAATCGCAACTATCGCAGAGCCGACCGTAGCCATACGTTTTGGTCAGCGGAAATGTCAAATATACACGCGCTTGTATGCTGAAAAGCAAACAACATCGCGAACGTGGAAGAGCGGAAATTTTGCCGCAAGCAAATTTACTTCTTCTGTTTGTCATGAAGCGAGTCGTCGGCAGCTCCAAAACCGTCGAAAACATCGGTTTTGGATTCGATAACGACCGTACACGGTTCTTATGTTGCGAAATTTGGCCTCCGCTTCCCCGGCCGATAAATAAAACTTCCGCCCGATTTTGTCACAACAGTTGGCCTTTTTGTTCTTGCCTTTAAAATCTTTGCTGCTGCGATTGTAAACACATTCATAACGAGCAACTTCCTCCATAAATTCCTCGAAATGACAACGAAATGATTGTCGCTACGTAGACCGTTCCTACAATCGAAGACACGAGCGTTGAATCGTGGGAGAGAACCCGAAATATTATGGGATGCGTTTCGATCGCGGATCGCAAAACTTTGGTTTCCATATGATCGCACAATCGCAATTGATCGCAAGGGATCGCAGACGATCGCAGGAGATAGAACATGGTTCTATCTTCTGCGATCGTTTGCGATCGTCTGCGATCACGATCGCAGGATCGCAGACGATCGCAGACCTTATTGCGATCTGCGATTTGCGATCCGCGATCATATGGAAACCAGCCTTTAAGAAAGAAAATGAGAAATTCACCGTCATGCGTTCACGTTCTCCACAAAACCTTAAATTGTGGTCATTTCACGTTATTGTTTTGCAGAGAACGGCAAAGAAATGTACCAAAATGTAAAACGCACGTGCAGAGCGATTGTTTTTGCTCATTAAACCTATTGTTTTGCGGTGTTGTCGTTGCCGTCGCCGTCGTCGTTGCTTAAGCTCCCTATTGTTGGTTGACATACCTCAATTGGTCCTGTCTTTTTTCGTTTGCGTTCTCTTCGTCGCCGCTGTTCATCAGCCTTCTTTTCAGCTTGGCGTTGGAGAACTGCGGGGAGAATGCTCAAGTCAGCCATATATCCGATCAACAATAATTTTCATCTAATCTTTTCAGCCTTCATCTATTTCCCTTAGAGTGTAACCATAAGCCGTGTCATGTCACGCAATGTCACGTAACACCACGTCACGCCATGATGATGGCAAGCCATGTGTCACCATCAAACTGGGGATAATCTCTTCACCTGCCCACAATTTCAAACTGCATCTCTGTAATCAAGAATCCCCTGAAGACACTTACATTTGCACTCCAGCTCTGCATCGTCGAGTAACAATGAAACCACTTCTTTTGGTTTGAGAGCTTCCGGTTTAAAATGTCCCCCTGATATCACCATTTTCTGAATCTGAAACGAAATTGGGCCAATAAAACGTCACTTAAACAACCCCCCAACTCAATGTAGACTGCAAAACGGTCCGTTTCTTTTTCTTTTAAAATTCAGGAAGGGAGACGCGAATCACCGAAAGCGCGAAGCAACGAAAGCATTAAGAAAGATGCCTATTAATACAGGGGTAGTTTTGCACAGCTTATGGCTATGTGGGAAAAGCAGATCTTTAATCCTGAAAGAAAACTGGGGGTAACCACGCATTTTGCAGAGATAATAAAGGAACAATAATTGTAAAATGTTCTGAAATACATGAATTGAAGCTTAATTATCTCTGAAAAATGCGTGGTTACCTCCACTTTTCTTTCTAGGCTTCAATAGCCTTTGCTAAGATCATCTCTTTACATTTAGTCAAAAACCGCGCAACAACACCTTTGTCTTCCTTTAGAAATTTGAGGTTCTCGTACCATCTTGAGGTGCGCAGAAAATATGCGCAGTAGCAAAAGTAGGCACCGTCCTTAAGAACGGTGCCTACTTTTGTTACTGCGCATACGTTCTGCGCATCTCGAAATACTCGGGTTTCCTATGGGTGGTGCCTACTAATACAGGGATATTTTTGCGCGGTTTTAAACTATGCAGAGAAAGCAGAACTAAGCGAGTGCTTTTGGTATCCAAAAAGAAAATTGGGGGTAACCATGCATTTTTCAGAGATAATTAATCTCCAATGTGGGGGAAAAATGCCATACATTGATTTGCATTTTAGCGCTTTTTAGACTAAATGTTGCTTAATTATCTCTACAAAACGTGTGGTTCCCTTCAGTTTTCTTTTTGGATTTCAATAGGCCTTGCTAAGATCTGGATTTCCCGCATAGTCATAAACCGCGCAAAAATACCTCGGTATCAGTAGGCACCGTCCTTAAATTCTCACACTCTTTTCCCTCGCGCACACAAGACTTTTCGTTGAATGATCGCGCGCGTTCGCGGAACCGACCATGCCTTTCAACCAACGTCAAAAACAAACAGACGAAACGAAATAACAAAAACACTGATTGTTTTGCAGTCTAAAATCCATGCGACGAACAAAACACAATAGTACCAACCTCGCTCTTCTCTTTAGCTCTCTGTAGAATCCTCTCTTCAATGGATCCCTTGGTGACCAGTCTGTACACGGTCACTTGTCGGGTTTGACCCAGACGATGGGCGCGGTCCATAGCCTGAGAACGAGAAAAATGCCCAGTAAGTAACAAGGTCGAACCTAGCGTGTATTTACATATCCATTCCTTCGAAGTAACGTTAATCATTTTTATTCTTCGAATTTATTTTATGCAGTTAAGGCCGCGTTCTTATGGGACTATAGACCGTTATCACGGTTATATAAAATTTTGACGCTGGAAAGTTCATCTTAAAATTCGTGAAAAGGCCAAGTTTGAAAGTTGTATTATTTTTATAGCAAAGATATAATTCCATAAATTCAGATTTTTTGCATACGTTTGTATGAAGACGGGCAAAATTTGCCTGTTTCCATACAAAGGTCTATAAAACGTTTAGACTTAAGGGACGGGTTCACGGTTCTGCGCATGTCCATGAATCAAAATACTTTTTCGCCTTTGCTCGCGATGACCCAAGCCTGTTTAATTTAATTCGTTGTTTATGAACCGTTCGGGAGGGAATAGGTAACTCGGGTGGCAATTTTTTCATATGATTGCGTTATTTCGCATGTAAATAACTGTAAACACATCAACCGTGGAATAAATCCTACGGGTCAACGCTAGTTAAGTTAGTTAATTCAATTCAATTTTATAAATTCAATATCGACAATACGAGTACAATCCACTTGCATTTTCTGTGAATTTTGGTCATCAGTCATTTTGCTTGGACTAATTATAGAATGTGATTACTGGAGTACATGTGAGTGGGATTTTTAACGCCATAAAGTTGATAAGAAAGAGAAAAAAGCATTTAGATTCATGCAAATGTGCTGAAATGTGAACCCCTCCCTTTAACTAAACTATATCTTCGCTATTAAAAGAAAATCACATTTCAGCCCGGGCTAAAAAGTGAACTCAACGTGATTTCACTGAAAAGACATTATCTTGATTATAATTAACCCAACGTAATTTCAATTGCGCCCGGGCTGAAATTCATTATACAATCGCAAAAAACTCAACCCCACAATCGGGCCAAAATTTCAAGCCAGATTGTCCCAAAAGAAAGCGTCCTAAACAAGCCTGTCTCTTTGAGTTCAATACCTGCTGATCCACCGTGGGATTCCAATCACTGTCATAGAAAATCACCTGGCAAAATGAACCAAACAAAGATTCCTCAGCATAACAACAAACAGCAGCAGAACACGAAGAATCAAACGAAACAGGCCATTTCCGAGTTGCTTTGAGCCTCATTAAGAAAGCGAGGCCAAGTGCAAAGTTTCTATTATGAAAATAAGTTTTCATTCGTATCCAAACAAAACTAATTTTCATATGAAAAGCTTTGCACGTAGCCTCGCCTTCATAATGAGGTTCACAGCAACTTGGAAGTGGTCTATTCATCTTACAGTGTCAGCGGCCGTCAGGTTGATTCCCAGACCTCCTGCTCGTGTGCTCAGCAGAAAAACAAAAATGTCCGCGCTGAAAAAAAAAAAAAAAAAGAAAAAAAAAGCCTTTGTCATTACCGTACTATGACCCCGTTAACTCCCAATAGTAACATCATAAACACTGGCACGCAGACAGCAGTGAAGAGTATACGTGTTTTGACTTACTTCGATTGAAAATCAGCCACCATGTCTCTTCTGTCGGAAATTTTCGACGAGCCATCCAGACGCATATATTTGTGTTTTCTGTAGGTCATGTATTCCTAAAAATTAAACGGGAAGTGTGATGTGGATTATATATTTTTCTTGGTCAAAACTTTGCTAAGTTTATTCGCCTCAAAAACGTTGTCTATACCGCATGAGTTGCTTGAGAACATAAAAACCTCCTCCCAACTTTAATAATAAAATATTTCAACAGGGTGCCCACGTAACAAATGTGGTTTTCAGAGGGGCCCTGCTTTTCAAGTCGGCTTCCATTTCAGCCTCAGCCATTCAAAGCCAAAAACATTCACGAAGAGCAACCGAACACAAGAATTATTTTTCGGCTCCCATCAGCGATGAAAAGCGTACATGAGATTTTCAAAGTGCTCGTTCTCGGGCATTCTCCTTCGCTCACCATCCTGCCCGCTACACAGGCTCGTTGACTGATTGATGACCGCACCAACTCACGCAAACAAAACTGCGTAGGGTTTGCGTTTTTCATCGTTAACAAGTTAACTAGGAGTCTGAATTTGACATTTGCATGTTTTCCATGCAGATTGAATGATGTTTTAATTGCAAACATTGTTATTATATAACCTGTTCCATTTTAAATTTCACTGCTATTGTTTGAATTTTGAACAAAAACTATATTTTTCCTTTTTATTTCAATGAAGAGTTAGAGAGATAACTACAAACATACATACAAGCTCAGATAATACAATACAAGACTTAGCTTAAAAAATGTAATAGAAAAAAAAGATGTTTGATTACAATTTACAACAGGCAAAGTGCAGCTTACGGTTAATAGGCAAAAAGGTAGGTCTTAGTTCTATGGTATTTAAAGATTGATTTGTAGTTTTGATTTGTGTTTTTCTATGTCAACTTTGCTTCTCAAAGCAACAAGGAAGGTATCAAAGAAGTAACGGTCTTCTTTTCTCGAGGTAATGTAAATGTAATATTTTGCAATTATTAAACTGAGGTTCAGGCCAAGTTGCAGCGCGATATTGTTGGTGAAGCCATAGATAATATTTTCTTCGTTGAGTTCGATAGAATCGTCATTTTTGTACAAAAACTATTTTAACACGTAAACTTAATAGAGCTTTTACAAAATATATCAATAAGAAAGATTCCCAACCTCTAGCAGGTCGATCATCCGGGTCATTTGTGAGTAAATCAGAACTCGGTGACCCTGTAACTTGAGCTTTCTCAGCAGTCCATCGAGCACGGTCAGCTTACCACTGTCTGTGATCAGCGAATTACGATCTACAAAATAAAGTACACAACCCAGTTACAACCAAGAAGCCGGCGTGGCCGAGTGTTTAAGCCTGGTTTACACGTACGACGCAAGCATAAGCACAAGCATAAGCATGAGAAACCTTCGTGTAAACTGGTGCGACGCAACCATAAGCGCCTTGTGCTTGCGTCATACCGGTTTACACGTACGACGCAATGACGCAAGCATAAGCACAAGCACAAGAAAATGAAACGATTTCCATTCTCTTGTGCTCGGGCTTGCGTCGTTGCGTCCTACGTGTAAACCGGGAAGGCGCAAGCATAAGCACAAGCGCAAGGAAAGGAAACTGAAAAACAGTGACAAGTTGTCAGCATACATTCTAGTCCGCCATATTGGAATCAAATCTCGCGCCAAAAGGCAGCCCGGCCGCGCGATCGTACCAAATTTTTATGCTTCTGCGCTTGCGTATGTCACCTTGTGCTTATTCTTATGTGCCGTCGTACGTCTAACCCAGGCTTTAGAGGCGTGGGTTAACCTGGAGGTCCCAGGTTCGAGTCCCCTCTCCGACCACTAGCTGGATTTTTTAATTGAAGTCCCGTTCAAATCCTTGCTCACGCTTTGTAAATAGGCAACTTGTAAGCCTCCCTGCCAGTTGGGATATTTAAGAAGTTTCTGTTGTTTGTTTAAAAAATTTCTTTGATGTACCCTACAAGCTTCAGACCGTGTAAAAATACATTTCCTTCCCCTTTACCTTTAACCTGATAGGTGATGTAGTTACTAACCAGAATTTCGCCGACAAATGACAAAGTAGAGTCATGTTTCCTCGAAACTTGCAGGGACCGCTTTACCGCGATCTCAAGTCGTACCTATTTTTACTCTTAAAATCTCGTTGTGTTTATATGGGTAAGCAGGCTGGCTAGCTTGCCGGGACTGGGCAAGTCAAGCTGAAAAAACCTTATAAGTGAACCAGCCCGTTTTCTGGGCTGGCAATGTTCCCTCTACGCATGCGAATTTCTCTAAACAAAGGCGCCAAAATGGTCCCATGACAACGCCAATGCAGGTGGTAAGGTGACTGTTTCCATTTAAGGAGAAGACAAGATTCATCCATAAACAGGCCCTTTGAGGCAACTTTGTTTACAGGCCGAAATAACATGGTACAACTTTTGTTTACGACTGTCGCATGCAATTTCTAGAGCGCGCGCTCTCGCGTCATGCAAAAAATCGCACACAACTCTCGTCATTCAACATTGCCTATACCTACGATTGTAATGTTTTAAAATCCTACGAAATTTTCTGTGACGTACACGACAGTCGTGAGCGAGTTGTAGGTTTGATTTACACGAAACAATTCGTGTCGTAGGCCTGTCGTAAGCTTGTCGCATGCGACAAAGTCGTACCGTGCAAATCACCCTTAACGAAGATGACACGACTTACAACCGACAAACTAAAAGCCTTCAGATTCCTTAACTCGCATTTAGAATACCGGTTGGAGAAGGAAACACTTGGAGCCAGGACGAGAAGCAAAAACAAACTCAATTCACATATGGTGTCAATTCTCGTAAAAGAACTTGTGCCACACTGGTGGGAGGAGAGTGCCCTCATCACTGCGCCACTTGATCCCTGCTAACCTTAGCCCTGAGAAACAACGTTCAAACACTTGTGCCCAAACAAACCTGGAATTTGCACAAAAGACCATCCAGTCTGCGGTACTGCACCCTCCAATCCCCCACGGGGTGCAGGGAACAGATGGTGCTTGACACAGTTCACTAGTTCAGGGTCGGAGGTGCCGTGCATCAGAAGGTTCCTACAGAGATCCGAGCCTCCCTGCAACAACTCTTGAATGTCATAAGCAGAACTACGATCACTGCAGCGATAAACATCCGTTCCTGATATCACCTGAAGAAACAGAACAATCGAATGGTTACTGATGATAGAGCAGTTTTCAGTTGAGTGTGAAAGTTTCGCTGGTTTTGCTTTCCTACGCTCTGTGATTGGTTGGCAAAACTCGTGCCACTTTCTCAACCAATGAGAAACAAAAAACGGTGTACACGCGTTTCTAAACTATGCTGGTTGGCAATGGACACTTCAGCTACGGATAAGCTTACAGTCAACCCAGGTCACGCGTGAACAGTATTTCCAAGAATGAAATGAACATTCGAATTTCTCTTTGTAATGTCCGACGTGTGAATGGAATGTTGGACATTCTCTAGAAATCGTTCCGAAAAAGACGCATTAACTGAAAAAAAGATTCAAAATACTTGGGAAACAATTGTTATTCTTGAAATATTCAATTTTGCAATGCAAAGAAAAATTCATAGCTTTATACCGTCAATAAGCTAGGGAAAATTATAAGGGAACTCTGAAATCTCGTTGGCGATTTTCAAAACTGACATGTAAATTTCAAAACTCCATTCAAATTTCAAAAATACCGTTCACGCGTGACCTGGGTTGACTGTAAAACTATAGTTCGACACACCACTAGACAACTATGCAGTTTCGTACTACAAACAATTTTAAACCACAGTTATTTTAATGATTGATCATTGGAGTTGTTTTAATCTTTAGAAGTGCAAATATTTGCCCCTTACCTTTGGTATATAGGTGGACAAAAAGGATGGCAGCGGAGTGGGTCGGAGAGTTCGGTCAATAGGCACAACTCTAGGGACAGGATTCAGATGAAAGGCGTCAGGGAGACTCATTAATAACGAAGATCCACGCCTGTATAGAAACAAAACAAAGCAATAAATAAAACCAAGTTCCAACCTCCTACATCGAATCCTGGTACTCTACAAACTGAGCAAAGACTGACTGACTAGCTGACTGACTGACTAACTGACTGACTGACTGACTGACTGACTGACTGACTGACTGACTGACTGACTGACTGACTGACTGACTGACTGACTGACTGACTGACTGACTGACTGACTGGCTGGCTGGCTGGCTGGCTGGCTGGCTTGCTGGCTGACTGGCTGGCTGGCTGGCTGGCTGGCTGACTGACTGACTGACTGAGTGACTGACTTCGCAATGGTTAAACCAACTATGTGGCTCTTATAAATAATTATAGTTTCTACGCTAAGCAACAAAATAATCACTGAAAATGATGCGTTATTCAGTGAGTGATACAGCCATACTCGGAAAAACGGAAAGTCGAGCCAAAGACCTTCCGATTACTAGTTTGGATGCTCTACCACTGAGCTACAGGAGACTCGTGG
This sequence comes from Pavona decussata, assembly GCF_977016875.1. Classification (NCBI taxonomy): domain Eukaryota; kingdom Metazoa; phylum Cnidaria; class Anthozoa; order Scleractinia; family Agariciidae; genus Pavona; species Pavona decussata. Next base: position 294,901 of record NW_028145793.1, read on the forward strand.
GAGCTAAGGCCATTAAACTAGGTTCATGGGACAAATAGATGTACTACGTAGTACTTCAGATGACGATGTTTGACACTCAAGTCATGTTTTACTGTTTGCTAGAAGTTCCAATAAATATTCATATTGTCAAAAGTAAAATCAAAAGGAAACGATGGCTATTTCGAGATCAAATTAAAGGTCTTATGTCATAATCTACAATGCCGCTCTCGGGATATAGTCTGACAATTATTAATTAATTCTAATTAGCTAAGAGCTATGAAATTTTGGGAATCTGTGTATCACTTTAAAAAAGCAAACAAAAAAAAAACAAAAAAAAAAAAAAAGAAAGAAAGAAGGAACTACCTCGTTGGAGAGAAGGGCGGCACTGTATGCGAAGTGAAGCTGGGTGGGGCCATATGACCAGGAGGCGAGTATAAAGGAGGCAGAACATGACCCGTTGGAGAATGCAAGGAAGTTCGCGGGCCGCACCCAGGAGGCGACTGCAACATAAATGACCCTTGACCTAAGGGCGGATGGTGTTCTGTCATCTGAAAATCCCCGGGATGGGGTCCGTGGGGATGCTGATGCATCCCCGAGGGTGACAGCTGTACACCGTGATGATGTCTGCTTGGAGACACCTGGGATGTAAACGTGCTTCCGTAATGTCTTGTGGGAGAGAAAGGTCCTGTTGGGGAATGCTTCAGGGGACTGGGTGGTAGCTTCCCTGTTGGTGATATCACTGTGTGATGTGGGTGGCTGCCCTTCCGGTGCGATTCTCTCTTCTTTGTTGGGGAGGTAGGCGACACTGCACTGCTTGATGTACGGCGCGTCCTAGTTGCTCTGACTTGCTCCTTGGTTTTGCCTCGGAGTGGTTTGTGATCATCGTCATCCAGAATAGGTTGCACGTTGTGTGTTAAGTGCGACAAGACTCTCGTTGTGTAACCAGTGAAGACCAACGATGGAAGCACTGAACTGGACTGGATGCTTGGATAGGAGGTCGAGGAGTCTGGCCAAAGAAGAAAACCTTGACGACCCAAGCACCTGCAATGGAAGACAAACAAGGGATAAATATTATTTTAAACCTGTCAACAATAGATGAGGTTAATCAATAATGGCGCTTTCCATTTGTCAGAGCCGGCCGGCCAGACCAGCCATGTCGTAAACGGAATGAACCAATTTGAAGGACAACTTTATGCTAGTCCTTCGAATTTCCTCAATATAGCACATACCGTTTTACGAGTGATCATTTCTCAAGATCTTGCAGAACCATCCCTTCAAAATGACGCATTCTATCTACAGACTGGCCGACCAGTTCTAGTAAATGGAAAGCACTCTAAGTCATTATAGGAGGTTTGCAACCAATCGCTGGAGATCCAAAAAGAAAACGGTATGGCGGCCATGTTAGATGACAAAACAAAAGGTTCTGTCATCTAACATGGCTGCCACACCATTGTCTTTTGAATCTCTAGGGATTGGTTGCAAACCACTTATTCTTGACAATGGCGTTATGATGACACCGAAACGTAAGTTCTTATCATTAGTTCTTACTATTCTTTGCATTAAAAAATGCTCTAGAATAAGACTGAGAAGTGTCTGATTCTTCCTAACATTCCGGCTTGTTTTTAAACTTACCTATTTCTAGTCTTCTCTTGGGCCCAGAATCGTTGGTGATGAAGAGTGCTAATTTCCTTCAAAAGAACAACCAAGGCTAGCAATCTGAAACGAACACAAAACAAACTAATTGAAGAAACATGAAGTAATTTGGTTTCAACGACGAAGGCGACGGCAGCGACAGCGTCACTTCTAAAATGAATTCACGTTTTTCCAACCGTCGTCGCGATTATTCCAACTCGCTTTAAATGTCAAATATAGGCGAAATTTCCTGGAGCTGAATTCTGGGGACCGCAATTTCACGTCCTGGTCGTGCAGTAACGGCAAAGAAATGAATAAAAAGTTTAATGCACATGCAGAGTTGTTGTTTTCGTTATTAAACCTATTGCTTTTTCGACGTCCTTGTTGCCGTCGTCGTCGTCATTGCTAAAGCTCCCTAATGACGACAGGACGTAAGGCATTGGGGACTTTGGTTATCATGATCGGCTACTCTTTTTGTTGACCCGGGTTCTTAAAACTTGATGATAGCCTTGTATTATGACAATTACATCCACCTTACTAATAAAAGAGAAACAGACCTAAAAGCAAGACCCTTCAACATCATGGCTGACAACTGTGCAGGGGATAGATTGATGAACTTCAAAAATGAGAAGCAGTCACTTGGAGGCGCTGAAAAAAACAACAACAATCAGGCAATGATATAAAATTCTTTAGCCCATGCAAACTGTTTCAAAAGACTCTCAATTAAAGCTGTCTAGTGAGCTGTCATTGTCTAAAAATGTGTCATATAGGATGATCAATGATTGTTTTGGGAGGGGGAGCAGGGATGGCGCAGTGGTGAGAGCACTCGCCTCCCATCAATGCGGCCCGGGTTCGATTCCCGGAGTCGACGCCATATCTTGGTTGAGTTTGTTGTTGGTTCTCGTCCCTGCTCCCAGGGTTTTTCTCCGGGTACCTCCACAAAAACAAACATTTCCAAATTCCAATTCAACCTGGACACAGTGGACGAAGAGCCACTCTGTGGATGTGCTACTGAAATTCCTATTTATTTATTTACTTATTTATTTATTTATTTATTTATTTATTTAACCAAGAATGGGTTCACAATCCTCATAGTGTTCTCAGGCACAACGTGAATTTTCGTATCACAGCAACATGTTCGGGGTTCTGAAAAAAACTTGCAAGATACTGCTTTACAAGCCATCCAAGCAGCTTAGGTGAAATCAAAGTTACTAGACTAAAATTTCTTACCAGATGGGTGGCTGTGAGCTCCGTACAAGGAGTGATGAATATAGTCCTCTGTCCCAATGTTCAGGAGGTTGTACAGGATTCTGAAACAAACAAAATGGTTTTGACTCTTATTAAGAGAACTCGGATTTCCTTTTCCGAGTATGGTTGTGTCACTGACTAAAAAATCCATCTTTCACTTTTTCACCAGACTAAAAGCATAATATATTTTCTATTTATTAATAACAGCCGAGGTGGCCTCTCTTATGAGCCTGGTGGTTTCTTGAGGTCTCCTCGCCATTATTGGAAATTGAATGATTTCTTTTGTTTTTAGTAAGGCAAACAAATGATGATGAACATCTTGTTTCTTTCATATATACCACCCATTGACATTCTAATCCTAGCAGTATGTAGGATGTTTGTCCCATGAACCTAGTTTAACGGCCCTACATGTAGCTCCCAGTAGTCTCCTGTAGCTCAGTGGTAGAGTATCCGAACTAGAGTAATCGGAAGGTCTTAGGTTTGACTCTGCTGGGAGAAATTGGATACTTCCTTTTTCTGAGTATGCCAAAGTCACTGACTGAAAAAAGATTCATCTATCATTTATTCACCAGACTAAAAACATTACATCACATTTCTTTCAAACAAAATGTACTCATCAAATGAGAAAACGGTACACTCTGCATCAAAAGAAACAACCGAGAACTCACTGAAAGGTAATAAGGGCAGGCTAGCAAAGGTAGGTAACAGAAGTCCGCAGATGTCCAAAGTGAAGGAAATATTGTTTATTTTAAGGACCGTTTACACGACAGGCAAATAATGGTATGCACCTGTTAAAAAGTGGTACAGTAGCCATCATTACTGAAAAGAAATCAGCGTACCGTTTTGGGTCCAAAGGCGCCTATGGGCTCACAACAGCACAGGTATTTCTTTACAAAAAAATAGGGTACAGTAACAGATTTCAATATGTCTGTACCACTTTTTTGCATCTCATGTATATGGCCGTTAGAGAATTGAACTTACTTGGTTCTACTTGGTGTTGAAGATTCCAAGATGCCTAAGAACAAAATGTAAAACCATTTGTGACATTTTTTTTTTTCACGTGTCTATGTGTAACAGACTCACTGAAACTGAAGACTGAAGGTTATGCGATAGTTAAACCAAAATGCTACTCTTTCCAGTAACACACATACAATATACATACAAAAAACACTTCATTCACAACTGCAATACTGGCCAGAATTTCTTGAATTACTTCGTAAAACCGTATTTCATGATTAGTTGGATTTGAAAATAAAACCAGCTTGAATAAGCTTACAACTTAAAACAGCTCATCCTAACAGTCTGGGGGCGTATAATGAGGACGCCATATTATGGAAGAACTGTTGTGCCTGAGATTAGGAGGGTTTAGATTTGAGACGCAGCTTTTCTTTGTGAGGGGTGGAGGGGGTAAGTTTGAAGCTACGGTTTTCGAGCCCCCCCCCCCCTTAAGTTTCGAAATGAACGTTACAGGGGGGGGGGGGCAAGTCTCAAAATGAACGTTACAAAGGGGGAGGGAGCAAGTCTCGAAATTAACGTTACAGAGGGGGAGTGGGCAAGTCTCGAAATGAACGTTACAGAGGGGGAGGGGGCAAGTCTCAAAATAAACGTTACAGAGGGGAAGAGGGAAGGCAAATCTCGAAATGAATGTTAGAAGACGGGGAAGGGGAAATGCAAGACTTCAGAATACAGTTCTGTGCAAGTGTCCCACGATTTCCAGCCAGGATTGTAAAACTGGGATATAGCTTTACCTTCTCTGTAGATCAGTTTGGGCAGATGGAATGAAGGAACCTCCACATGAATAGGGGAGCGAACATCTCTTCTCTCAAACAGTTCAGGATGGTTACAAACCTGCAAACATCAACGTAGGAAGAATTAATGTATTAATTTGAAAGTATTGTGGAACTGGTTTTTTATAGTGTAAACCAACGTAGTATTACACATCTCTCAAGGATGAAGGAATAAGTCAGTACACTCAAAGACATCCCCAGAGTATTTCTTTAAACACATTTTTTGTAACTTGCGTGTGGTGAAACAAATACCTCTTACTAAACGAGTTCGAGGTATGTACGTACTGTAAGTTATGGACCGAGATTTTTCAACGGGGAAGAACGAGGATCAGTAACTTACAGTACGGACCGAGAAAACGAGGTTAGTAAGATATTTATTATATCTTTGAGGTTAAAAGGGAAAGGAACAACTTTCAAATTTAATGGGCCGTACAGTGAAATATGGCCCAAAAAATTGACCAATCACGCCGCGCGTACTAAAGTCTGAGAGATGAAATAAAACCTCTTAAGTTTCATCCCTGGCATTTTTCAATGATTCTCATTACTTTTGAGCTAGAATTCAAGCCACATCAACGATGCAGGAAAAACAATTTTGGCAAAACGTCTGCAGATGGCATCAGCTATCCTCCTCTATATGTGTCAGCACTCTCGTTGACAATAAAAATTAGCCAGCGTGTGCTCAGGAAATTTGACAGATATTGGCCAAAACTTTTGAATTTGGTAACAAAACAGTTATGAATAACTCGATGTTACCTTTCTGAACTGCATCACCAGGTTCATAAGGCTACTGGTTGTCGCGTTAGTTGATGAAGAAGATGTTGATGTGTACACAAGGTCATCAATCGAGATTTTGTTTCTCACTGCTTGATAAAGCCGGCGTTGTCTTGTTGTCAGATGACACACAAGCTTTATCTCAATCTGAAAGAAAATGGAGAGGGGTATAGCTTCTAAAGAAACTTAGATGAAGGGCTAACATTTGAAACATCAACACTCAAACCTCTTTACAGTGACCAACACTGTTGATAAAATAAAACAACCACTATTATCAAGCGTAGTAGACTGTTCACAGTCCCCTATTTTTCCGTGGGATTTTTCGAGACTCGTAAGCCTCGATCGAACTCCTGCCATTTTGGTTTAACGGTGAAGGCAAACTGGGGAGAGTGTCTAAATAACTGGGTCCCCCTTGGTGGTTTAGACACTCTCCCCAGGTTGCGCTCATCTTTACAAACTGATGGTGGGAGTTCGACTGAAGTGTATGAGTCCCGAAAATCTCACGGAAAAATAGGGGACTGTGAACAGTCTACAAGAGGAGAAATAAATGGTTGATAAGAGGCAGTATTGGATAGTATGGTCTATGCTGATACCTTTTCTGAAAGTTCATTTTCTACGTCACGTTTTATTCTTCGCAACATAAAAGGCTTCAAGATCATGTGCAGTCTTGATAGCTGGTCTGGAAAAAAAAACACAAAAGGGCTTATTACATCGAAATAAAAAGATGAGTAGAATCCTAATGATTGGCATTATTTTGTTCACAGAAATAAATCATATTTTACCTTGGTCAATGGCAGACTTGTTTTCAGCATGATTTTCTATGTCTCTTGAGAACCACTCATTGAACTCTTCATGAGAATCAAAAAGAGTTGGCATGATAAAATGCAGTAATGCCCAGAGCTGTGAAAGGATACAAATGGAAAATAAGAGCCAACACTACCTAACAAAGTCAATCACCAAGCGTTAATGTTACAAACCTCTGCCATACTGTTTTGAATGGGTGTCCCTGTTAAAAGAAGTCTGTTTCTGCAGAGAAAGCCAAGGAGTATCTTCCAGCGCACACTGCATGAAAGAGAAAAAAATAATATTATCAATCCAAATGCACCACTTTGTAAGCTCGTTGAAGTGTTGGATTTACGTGATTGAGTACCGCAAAGTGCTTAGCCTCTCATGATAAGTTCACACTATACCCAACCAAAATATAACCCAGTTTCCTTAGCATGAAGCATCCAGCGCCGGGTTGTTCGAAAGTCGATTAACGTTAATCCTTGTAAATGGTTTGAACCCAGGAGTCATGTCATAAGTACGTAAATTATGATCATCCGGGTGAGTGTAGTCCTGAGAAGGACTGTTTGTGGTGACTTTGACTGACGTTTCGACAACCTGAGCGGAAGTCATCTTCAGAGTCAAGTGAATTGTGGAACGTCAGTAGGTGGAACCAGTGGTGGAACCTACTGACGTTCCACAATTCACTTGACTCTGAAGATGACTTCCGCTCAGGTTGTCGAAACGTCAGTCAAAGTCACCACAAACAGTCCTTCTCAGGACTACACTCACCCGGATGATCATAATTTACGTACTTATAACGTTAATCCACGATTAAAAGTAAATTGAGGTTTTCATCTCGCTCTTTAACAGTGGTTTTAAAGTCTTATTTGAAGCTAAAGGTAAAGAAAAGTCTAAGTCAAAACTGAGGGCCAAAAATCTTTTGGAAGAATCTTTGCCAATTAAAATGGGTTTAAAGGCTAATTTTAAGCTAAAGGTAAGGAGAAGTCTAAGTCAAAACTGAGGGTTGAAAATCTTTTGGAAGAACCTTTGTTGATAAGCAATAAAACTCGAGTCAAAGTTTGCATTAATCCAGGATTACCATGATCGGATTTTGAACAACTGGGGCCAGGAGTACTAGTCCATCAAGGATAACCAGCAAGACAATTTGGGGTAAAGTTTCAACACAAAAACGTAGAGACTAACATAGCTTCAAACCATTAGCCCTCCAGCGTAACAGTCTTCACCTCCCCAAACCCCTTATCACCTGCTAAAGGATCTGGACACAATGCAAAACATTGCAAATTGCAATCCACATTCTACTCTAGAAATATTGCATTCACTGATTCGGGGTTCGACACACGGGGCAACATTTGGAGATGACTGCAATGGTTGATAAAGGGAATTACCTGGAGCTGCTTTTTATTGCTTGCGCTTCATCCAGCACAAGATACTGCCACTTGATCCGCTGAAAATACCGCACATCTTGTACGACCTGACAATCAGAGAACCAAAATTAAAAAAAAGTCATGGACTTTTAGCAACAGGTAAACTTAAAGGGGCAGTGTCATGGAGATTTCTCTGCTATATTATTTGTCAAGGCAGCTTTTCTCTAACATCAAATTGCTCTCAGAGCACTGCTCAAGAAAAACAAACTACCCCTACCAGGGTTTTCAATAAGGATTGGAGTAGCAGGAGAATACTGTAAAGTAACAGGAGAATTATTATGAAAGGGCAAAGCTCTCACTGGAACCAAGCAAAATTTATCTGGAGAATTCTGTGTAGTAGCCGGAGAATTCTTCGATCTCCAATGCCTAATGAACACCCTACCTATATGAAAAAAATGGTCAATTTTTCAGGTTGCACTCCATTTCAATTCTGGCCAACAGCAACCAAAGATACAAACCATTAAAACTAGTTTCTGTGTACTACACGTAGTACTGAGCTCCAATATTTTAACTTTTTCATTGATACATAGAAATGTTTTTTGCCTGTTCAAAGTGACACTATAAAAAGGTGAAATTGGCCCTTTGAGATGGTTGCTATAAATGCAATTTAAGCAATTGTCATCGTACACACTGTGTCACAGCTGTACAGAGTAGCACTAGAAACCATTTCAAACAATGTTCCACTTACCAACTGATAGCTTGTAATAAGCACATGGAATGGAGCATTCTCATAGTCATTTATGTGTACTTGATTCTAAACAGAAGAATATCATGCAGTGACTAAGAATGATCATAACAAAGCTGCTTTCATTTTGAAATGGAAAATGTAGTTAATCACTTTTGCTTGTGATATAACAAAGTTTGGTCATTGTTGTTGTTGTTTATACTGTTTAGCTTAGTGTTAATAATGACTAGTTCACTAGCTTGAGTGGCAGAAACTGTAGTAATAGTCATAAGTGTTTCTGTACTAAAGCTCCTTCTAACAGTCAACCCAAAACAGATCAAAGGCTCCTGTGAGCCAACTCAAAAAAGCAAAAGAAAACGAAAAACGAAAAAAAATTTCCATTATCTTGAGAATTGAACCCGGGAACCATTGCTTCCAAGACAGCACACCAAGGCACTACACCACATGTGCACAACTACCGCAGGTGATTAATTTTTGTATTTACAAGTTATTTAGGGTGTCTAATTATCTGGCACCCATGGAGCTCAATTTGAACAGTCAAATGACTTCGGACTGCCAAAGAAGAATGTGCGAATGAGCAGGGAACACCCTCAGCCATTTCTCAATTGTATTTTCTCCTTCCATCTTGCACAAAATCCCTGTTGACTTGGACGACAATCTCGGCCTTGAACGGCTTTCAACGCGGTGCTTTAATCACCAAAATAAAAACGTATGTACATTGGTCGAATGTTCTTTAGGCTATTTCTTTTAATTTTGAACTCCAAAAAACTTGAATTTTTATAATAATCTTAGCTTGCTTTAGGTTCTCTCCTCCTTCAATTATTGAAGGAGGAGAGAACCTAAAGCAAGCCGTGAGAGTACACCACATTTGAAAGTTTCACGACCAGCGACTGAGTGACATTTCCCCAACATAATGATAGCTCATTCATTGTGCATGCGCACATTCACGAGTTAAAAATGGCAAAAGAAAAAAGCCTTTAAAAGTGACCTACACTGTACTTTGTTTGAAAAGAGCACAGTGAGAGGAAATGTCAAAGCAAGATATGACATTAATAATGTACTGTACAGTGTATCTGGCTCGGCACAACGATGTACTAACAGCAATAATATTACCTTGAACTGACAGTAAAAATACCTGATTCCAGTACTTTCTAAGAGACTTCCTGTCACCCTGATTCCCCCAGTAAGGCAACACCTGGAAACAAAAAGAGACTGTTATAAAATAATGGAAGGATATTTATTCAACAGAAAGGGGGAATAGTGATAGACTTTGAATTACCTATCAACAGAGAAGAGCATGTGCTGGGCTGTTTTAAAGGGAAGATAATCCAAACGGTCATGATCATAATTTGACTAACAAATTTAAAACTTACAACTATGTTGTTCAATCATTGCAACCTTGAATATGCACTGTAATGATAAATAATATCTATTGCTTGCAACAAGACAGTATGATGTAAGCTAAGATTCATGCCAAGGTTGTGTCATGCAGTAGGGCTATACACACCTTAAACAATGGCACAAACCGGCTGACTTCTTGTTGCCAGTTGTGCAGTGTGGATGCAGGTGCAACCACCAGGAATGGACCCCAGATGTTATGAGTCTGTAACAAGAAAACGTTGCAGTCATCATCATCGTTCCCTTTAATGTATCAACTGTTACATAGGGCTTAAACAGAAACAATGCAATACTATATCCCAACCAGATAATTACTTGGGTGATAGCTACAAGTAGAAATCTGGTTTTGTCATCGATGTTGCAAGTCTGTTTTCTTGCACAATGTCATCATGTAATCTCAGTATACTAGCTCATGTGCTTGTGCACAAGGCTATCATAGTGCTAGGGAGTCAGTATTTGTCCATTATGACTCTGCATTTAATCATACCAAAGTACCTGAAACATTTCGACTCCAACCTCTAATTCCAACAGAAATACCCAATCGCAAAATAGGCTGAGAAATTGCTCAGCAATCGTCGTTTTTACTTAAAAACACACCTCTGCTAAATAAGAGAGGAAGGCAATGGACTGCACAGTCTTTCCCAAACCCATCTCATCAGCTAAAATACCATTGATTCCCTGCAAGACAAAAATAAAATAAGTTTAACTGATGAAATATGTGGCACACAAAGTGACCACTCATTATAAACTGTGACCAGGTTTCTTCTTCAGGAACAATAGCGCAGTGAGAAGTTTGATAAGGAAAACAAAATAAACTGAGGGCACATATTGTCAGTTTGAAATTTGCATTTTACACCACTAAGACAATCTTGGATTCATTCTATAAATACAAGAGCAAAATTATTTGTTTCTCTCAATTGCAAGGTATTGTATCTTGGTCTTGGTTTGGAATGTAGTGTTTTCAGTCATTTGTGCTCCTCTACTCACAGAAGGACAAACTTGAAAAGTGAACAAGCAATAACCAACAAGTCTCCATTACCTGTTCATAGAGATTGATCAGCCAATTCATTCCCTGGAAGATAATAAAATGCATGAGCATGACCAGCAATAACATGAATCCAAGGGAAGTTATCAAACCAGCACCCACTGCACAGGCACAATGACATTGGCCTAGTTATACAAGGTCTAACCTGGACATGGTTTAAGACAATCAACAGACCAATGTATCTGTTTACTGTATAAGTGGGTCAATAATATTACTCAAGTAAATAAACATGTCTAGTCATTGTTATATGCCTGGTATGGTTTACAGTACACAACCTTTGGCTGTTTGGGTTAGGCAGATGCTCTTTCCAAGAGCACTCAAAATGTACCTTTAACTGATATGACTTGAGTTCTCCTTCGAAGACATTCGGTTGTGGGTGAGCTTGTTCCATGTTCATTGTGGGATTAGCCAAGCTGTAACTCTGGTCAACTGAACAAAAGCATAAAAAAATATATCACTACAACTTAATAATGAAGCAAAATGCAGTCCAAGGATGATGTGATAACTACAATGGACAAGAGTAAGACAACGTGCCCAAGAAAACAAAATTAACAACCAGTTGGCATACATCCCTCCTGGGAATTTAATCCTCCCCCCCTCCCTGATTTCAAAGGCATGCCACAGACAAATGGGCAGGGGGGGGGGGGGGGGCTGCCTAACAAAAATGATGGGGTTAATTGTTGCAACTTCTTGGAAAACTCTCTAAAAGTAAAAAGGTACCAGAATTTTGATTGTGTGGGAGGTTCAAATTCATTTTAAGCCCTAACAATAAATATTAGGTGGCTGACAAATGTCACATTTGTCATTGACAATTTTGCCCAATACCCTAAAAGGTACTGCACTAACTCTATAGCCGGCTATTTTAGATTTTTTAGATTTTAGTGCCCTTGGCATTAAAAATCCACAAATTTGCCACCCCCTCCCCCATCCGAGGCCCCAAAGCCACATGGCTAGTTGACAATGAATTCGTCATGAGGTCATTACGAGCCACATTATTAATAATTATTCATAGCCAAGAAATGTGTCTTGAAACTTCAAGAAAGGCAAACCAAGCCCCAGTTGTTCAAAGGCGGGACAACTTTATCCTGTGGATAAGTCACTATCCGACAGTTTCAATCTGTGAAAAGATTTCAGTATTTCCTCTTGTAGAAGCGAATATGCACACTCTAACCACAGTTAAGTTTGGGAGTGTAAGAAAACCTTGGACAACGTTTAACGTGAAGTATATTTAGACCCTGAATAGTGCCTTATCCAGCGGATAAAGTTATCCGGCCTTTGAACAACTGGAGCCAGGCTATCTTACAAAATGCTTGTGACATCGGAAGCTTTTTCCCTGTTTCTTGTTGGTAGCCACTGTCAAACTCTCTAGTCTGTAATGAAAATAAAGAAATGTTTCAGTGACAGCCCAACTGTGTATCACTGGTTGCATCTAGCCAGTGGTAAAATTAAATGAAGTTTTGAAGTCCTCATTTTCAAAATGATACAAAAAATGTAGAGAAAATATTTAAGTGTGGGCTTGAAATCATGTCTTGAGAATGCAAACACATTGTTTGATATTAAAGTAAGAGAAGTGGTCAAAACTACTATACTCGAACAGGACCCAACAAACCACAAAATAGATGGTGGTCCCTGCCTGCACTTCCCCAACCCCCGCCCCTCTTCCTCAACCTCAAAAGATGGTGTCTTTATTGCATAGCCACCCCTCTATCCATCAGCAGTAAAACATGACAATGAGATTCAAACGTCACTTTTCTTGTTTACCTAGCAATGCTGACTCTTGCTAGCTGAATATTTGTGTCAACTCAAATTTTAAAGCCAATAAAATTTTGTCAGTCATGTTCATGAGATAGGTGGTGTCTTCGATAACCCCTTACCCCAGACATGGTGGGTCCTCTTCGAACAAACTTGCTACGATCAGTTCTCAGTCATGTTCCTGAGATAGGTGGGGACTTCAATAACGCCCCTTCCTCAGACAAGGTGGATCTGTTGTGACCAGTAACCTACAGCTAATTTCCCTTTGGAATGTTTTTCCACAAAGATTCCTGGAAGTAGTTCTCAAAAATGACATTGTAAACTATCATCCACCTCCAATAAAAATGCAGTTAAATGGAACTGGTCACATTTCATTAGGCACTTTGTGGCCCGGGGGGAGGGGGGGGGTACTCCCTTATATGGGTTATATAGGTATGTGCAGCGCCAAAGGGTATGGTTTTTCAGCCGCTTTGGTCATAAACAGGGTATCTATTTTAGCCATTTTGCCGCCATTTTGTTAATAAATTTTGCACTCTAGTCTTGAATTCGTTTTTTTTTTTTTTTTTTTGAAGAAGCTACTTCTTCATCATGATGTTTACAGCAACTGTGTACGTGCCGCAACGGCTTGTCATGCGCTCTGGTCACGCGCTAGATTCCAGGGGTTCTTGAACTGGTTATAAATAGGGTATCAAATTTTTGCTCAGGTCATAAATAGGGTAGGGAAAATCGCAGATTTTGGTCATAAATAGGGTAAGGGTTTTGGGAAACGGGCCGCACACCCCTATCCAATTTTTTTGGGAGTACCCCCCCCCCCCCGGGCTTTGTGGTCACGTTCAGTTACAACATACCCGAGCTTCTTGATCGTCAAATGCTCTCTGGGCATTTAATAAAGCTTGTGATTTCATTTCATCAGCGTCTGCATTAAAAGACCATTGCACTGTAAGTAATTTTGTCATAGAGGATAAACCATGGTTAACCCGGATGAACATGTTAAAAGCCTCTTTGAAGAAACAAGAAAGACAACTGCGAACAGCAAGAAGCTCTTCTCATCAATCATTGTATTTAACAACAAAGTATCCAACACACATTTATCTAGAAGCCCAGGACAAACAACATTGCAAGTTTATAATAGTTCAAACCCATGTTCTTCCTTAGCCTCAAACTATCATTATACACTTAATGTATGGTCCTGAGGGAAACAGTTAGTTTTGTTTTCCTGAGAGTCCTGATGTTTCCCTCGACGATCAGAACTCTCGGGAAAACAAAACTAACTAGTTTCCAGAGGGACCATGCAATTAACTGTTTTATTATGTATTTAGACTTTCCCTTCAACAGTCACAGCAAAACAAACAAACAAACAAACAAACAAACAACTGAGAGGGCACAACTGTAGAATTGTATCCCGGTCGGGATACATTTGTATTTGATCAGGGGCATGTGACCAAGAATCAACCAATCACTGTGGTCGTTTTGTGAAGTGAAAGTCTAGGTATAAAACAACAAATAATGTTCTTGGTGAGTCTTGGGCACTCACCTGCAAACACTTTCTTTAGAACCCTAACATGAGTTGTACCACTCACTCTTGTACATTCACTTATTTTCATGCACTCTTAGCGACTAATCTTCCTTCGAAGAGTTTGGACTCTCATCAAGCCCTCCGATGATTCTCAGTCTTGATTAGCAAAGGCATTAAACTACTACATACATGTAAGGTACATGTGCTGTAGTTTAAAATGAATTTCAGGTTAAAATGATTTGAACTTACAGTAGTTTGATTTTTGTTCTCCTTTGTCTCCTTATCATTATCATATTTTGGAAACAAAGAAAGTAAAATTCAAACTAGGTTGAAGTTATTTTAACCTGAAATTCATTTTAAAACTACAAAACATGTACTGTAACTCTTAATAAGATGGTGTGCATCTTTCTTACCATAAGTATCAGCATTCTCCATGTCTATCAACACTCCTCCTTGTACTGTCTTCACGTTTTGTTTAGCAGATGGTTCATCTAACTTCCTCAGAATCTCTTGAGTGCCGTCATCAGGCTGTGCACCTGGAAGTCATTTTGCAAGAAAAAGAGAAGCTTTCACTGTGCCACCTTATCTTGCTTTACCTCAATGTTCGTGAAGAATGACTGACTCATTCAAATGAATCTTGCAAACTATATGACAATTTAACATCCACTGTCAAGTTAGTTGGTTAGTGGAAAAAAACAAACTTACCCTTTAACTTTTTACTCATGAAATGAGCGTACAACTCAGTCTGTGTGATTAAGAAATTCAGTTTACGCTGCTGTCTTCGCACCTAAACGATTGAGGAAAGACCACTCATCAGCTTCCGGAACAAAACTACTAACATTGCTAGTGCTTGTTGTTATCTGAGTCAAGGCTGCATTTAAAAGTGTTGTAGATTTCTTTACTTTGTTGTTCTATTGTTGAAAAAATCAAATTATTAATTTAAGCCTGTCACAGGCATCCAGATAGTGTGGAGTGGTGTGAAAAAAAAAAATTGTGCAGGCAAAGAAACAAGACTGGCGGAAGAGGCAAAAGGACGCCTATACCAGATTCTGGTATACCCTCTGACAAGGATCACGAGTTTTATGGCCCTGAGATGGTTCAGAATGATATAAAAGAGAGAAGGAAGCAGAAAGAAGGGAGAGGGAAGGGAAGGAAAAAACTAGGCAACCTTGTGTTTATATTGGCAACTTTGGCGATTCACACCACACCCTCAAAGAAGTATGACTTGAGTGGGCTCGTCTTCAAAAATCTGGGTAGATATGCATGGACAGCTTTGAATATAATTATCCATAGTTTTTCACCTCTCTAAACTCATCGTCCAGCTTCCGTTGTTCCATGGCTTCTTTTTCTGCTCTTTTCCTGTGTTCTTTCTCTACTTTTTCATATTTCTTCCAGTAAACCAACATCTGACCAAAAAATTAAAAGTATGAACATCGGATTGTATGAATGACTAAAATTTTAAACTACCATGATAAGCAAGAATGACAGAAAGAAAGAAAACATTTTCTCATCAACCAGACTTCAACTTGGTCCTGCTTAGACCTTGAAAGCATGTTGCTAAATTTAGCCGTTTACTACCCACATGTACCTACACTCAATTCATACAAACCTCTCTAGAAAGCCTTCTAGCTTTTGGAGCAGTTTGTTGAGTGACCTTCTGAGACCGCTGAGCTTCCTTGCGCATCTCTTTCTGGCACAGCTGAGCAAGCTACAAGATGAAATCAAAACCTTATTAATCAAAGCACATTTAACGTGGTTCCCTGGGTACTTTATAAATTGAAAAATAAATAAAACAAATGGGAATTTCAGGGGCACATCTACTGAGTGGCCCTTCATTGTCCACTATTTCTAGGTTGTCAGAATCTGAATATGGAAATGTTGGTTTTTTAGAGGGAGTTAAACTGGAGTATCTGGACAAAACCCCCTGAGCAGGGACAAGAACCAACAACAAACACATCCAACATTTAGTATCAACTCCGGGAATTGAACCTGGGCCATGTTGGTGAGAGGTGAGTGCTCTCACCACTGCACCATCCATGTTCCCCCCAAGGGCACTTGCCACTTCCACATTCCATCTCTGAGAGTTGGCTGGCCAGACCAGTCGTATTTGTAGCGATGGAAACATTAAATAATGGTTCAGCTTTGTTAACAATTACCCTACCAGTGCACAGAGAGTACTATCAATCATTTGTGGCTACAGATGGCTTGGATGGGTATGGATTGCAACTTGAAAAATTTGGCAATTTTTTCAAGTTTGTTCTGGGTATTTTAGAGAAACTACTAAAAGCTGATTATAGTTAGCTTCATTCTTCCTCAGAGAACTCACTTAATAATTTTTTCCTAGTGATCTACGAGAAATTTTATGTTAGAGAAAAGGTTCTTTGTCAAACATTTGAGCAGTTATCACCACAATACAGAGAAATCACCATGACAGCGCCCCTTTAAATATGAGCACTAGTTCTTTAAATTCCTTCAAAATGCACATACCACTTCAGAATGTGCACTTTTTGAAGAATTTTCGGAATTTAAAGCCCTTTGAAATGGAAGAGCTCCATGCACAAAACAAGTCTGGCAGTCTAATTCCGACAAAATACAAAATAATGGAGACTGCCCCTAGTCAGAGAAAAAACGGTGTTGCATACAAAGTGTAAATGATAAACAACAACTACGGGAAGTTAAAGGGCTATGTTTGAGACTGTGAATGAAGCATTATCTGCCACAATTTGATCAGGGTATTATTTCAGTGGTATTGTATTCAAATTTGGCAATTTTAGGAGTCTAAAGAACAGAAGGTTGCCTAAGTGAAAAATTGGCTAATTTAAAAGTGACTCAAAGGAGTTTTGGTAGGTGTCATTAAAGGGGAAGTGTCGTGAGGTTTTTTTACCTCTTTTATTAAAAAATGGTGAAATAAAAACTTTACTTGGTTACGAAATAATTCCAGAACAACGAGAGGAAAGAAATCAACTCAATTCTTGAAAGGAACAACTTGTGATCTGTTCCAGTACACTATGGAGACAACTATGTGAGAACTTGCAAAACGTTAGCCTAACATTTTTCAAGTTTCAATCCATTCCGACCTAATCTGTCTCTGCACTGGTGTGATAATTAATTTTTTTATAACAAGACTAGATAATTATTATTTTTTTGTTTCTGTTGACAAACAGTCAAACATTTTTGGGTTTTGAAATGACATCAAATTTATGTGATACTTCCCCTTTAATACATGTACATTCAAAACATCACTGTACTCAAACAATTTAAGCTGAACAACTGTCCCTGGCTTTTGGCTAAGGGTGGAGGGGGATTTGAACAAACCAAAAGGCTTCACATGTAGCTTTACATTTTCCATTTCATGCTAACTCTGTCTCCTGAATATGTACAGATCCTTCCTAACTTACCTTTTTACAGTTGGCGAGCATGTTGTTCCTGGCAGAGGACTTTTGCCTATGTGCCTTTAACAAAAAAATAATGATGATGATGGGATATGTGCATGGGGTTTTTCCTGGTTGGTGGGAATTGGGGATGATCTTGCCTTGGTGAGAAAATGGCTCACTTCAAAGGGACTCAGAAGAGTTCTTGTGAGTATCATTAATTACATTTATTTAAAACATTACTGCCCTCAAATGTTTGAAGCTGAACAACTGTAAGGCATTTCTCTACTGAAGGGTAAGACATTAGAGTGGCTTTTGGCCAAGGATGGAGGGGGCATTTGGACAAACAAAAAATCTTCAAAAGTTCAAATCCCCAAGAGTTGCCTGGAGAGAACGAGGATGCAATGAAGTTTTGCCTTGCTCTGCTTAACAAATCAATGGCAGTTTTAAGGTGCAGACCATAGAAAACTGCCATTGATTTGTTTTTTGACAATAAAATGGAAAAAGTATGAGCAGACTTGGCTTTATTTTCTGTTGAGAAAGCGTGCCTGTTACATCCGACGCCATAT
This sequence comes from Pavona decussata, assembly GCF_977016875.1. Taxonomy (NCBI): domain Eukaryota; kingdom Metazoa; phylum Cnidaria; class Anthozoa; order Scleractinia; family Agariciidae; genus Pavona; species Pavona decussata. The sequence goes on from NW_028145793.1 coordinate 312,867, forward strand.
TTTTATTGTCCGTACTCTTATAGATAATAGCTACAAGCTAATCAGCATGCAAGAATTTTGACAGTTATTGTAAAAAACATACTCTTGGTATTTCCTTCCTGACTATTAAGGCCCATAACTTCCTCCTCTTGGCATCTGCTTCCTTGCGTCGAATCAGCGTTTTCTTGATTATTCTCTCCTCCAAAGTCAGCTGTCGCTGATCATCATCCTACAGTTGACAAACAAAACATATCTTGAGTTGTTTTGTTTTTCAACAGGATTTTCATCATATCTGAGGTTAGAAAGCCCAAAAAATTTTCTGTCTTTTGATTGAGTGATATAGCTAAGAGATTGTATCTATTAAACAGAAGGAAGACCCTGACAGTTATTCATGCAACTGAAGCGTAGTAAATAACTGAGGGTCTTTCTTCTATTTAATCTTTCGCCTGCAGTTAAAATATACATATATATATATATATATATGTTTCACATAATATTATTCGTATTCATTTATTCATCCTTCGTGGGTATATTACGAACTCACAATAATTATGACCAGCTCCCACTTGGCTTGATAGCTCAGTTGGTAGGGCACTGCACTAACATCAAAGAGGTCATGGTCATTGAATACTGTTCAAGCCTGAACTTTTGAAGGTTTTTTTTTTGGAAACTGTACAAAGTTGCGTAAAATAACTATGACGGTCTTTTTTCTACTTAATCTTTCATCCACAGTTCAAATAATTTCATATGTTTAATATATTCATATTCATAAGGTTGTATCTACCAGCAAGGTTCACAAGATTTCATTAAAACACCACGTCAGGTCTTTGCTTTGGGTGAAATTTCAGTGGAAGCCAAGGGTGATTTCAAAGGTGTAAAATCCAAGAGACCCTGGCACTGATTGATCATGAATCCTTGTCAGTTTGCTATGCAATAGAGCCATGAATACCCCAGAAATAAGTTTCTTTATTTCGCAACTTTTGCATAAACCTCAAAGCAATCTGGCAAGACTGTAGCGACGGTATAATGCTGTTTAAAAACAGAATTATTTTTCAACAAACAAAATAAAGAGCAAGTCAATCTTTTGGTTGTATTGCTAACACAATTGTGGAGTTGATTATGAATAAGATGCATGTAAACTACGGCAGGGAAAACATGTTCTAGTTGGGTGCAAACATGACCTGTTTTGGCGCCAAACATTCAAAGTTTGGAGTAGGTGGCTGTTGCTGACTTGATTTGTGTTTGCTCAACAAAATATTCTTTGCAAGCATTTTTAGATGTTAAGAATGCTTTCTGAGAAAAATGAAATAAGCTTATGAGTGGAACACGCTGATCTGGCACGACAGTTTGGTTAACGGCTGTCAAACTTCAAATGCCACAAAACAAGTCATGTCTGGCACCCTATTAGAACAATTTTTTTTTTGTCTTGTGTCCATGCTTAGATGCAACCAACGGTACTAGTTAGGAAGGCCATAGGTTCAACTCCTATTGGAGCACTTAGACTTTCTTTTTCTGAGTATGCCTGTGTCACTCAATGAAAAAGACCTCAGTCTATCTTTTATTCAACAGCCTTAAACATGACCTAATATGTTCATTTGTCAGTATTAATTTTGTCAAGAAGTAAAATATGATTTTAAATGCCATACAAAGAGTCATAACAATGCAGAGAGAAAAGACAAAATAGAGACTCTATGAACTTGCTAGTATACTGAGAAAAGCCAGTCACGGTTCTCATCAATGATGATGGACAAACAGCAATCAAACCCCAATAATGTGCATAGTCTAGAGAGCTTCCATTTTTATTTGTCTATAAGCCAAGCTTGACTTTGAGCCGAGACCTTAACCCTGAGCGTCGCGCTGATGGACTAAAGCTTCCCAGAATCAATCCCAAGACTTACCAGATCATCTCCATTTTTCTTTTTCTTCTTGACTTTCAACTTATCTTTTTCTTTCTTGTCCTTGGGAAGTTTAACCTTACCTGTGGAAAAAAAGACAAGTCATACATTCTCTGCTCCAGTCAGGAGTGAAGAAACAAACAACACTTTTGGCACTCATTGTAAACAATGGCCAACTCAGAAAACAGCTGCAGCACTGTCTGAAAGTTGTTATGAAGGTTTTACAGAGAACTTGCAGGTGAAAGGTCTTCCCTCGTCATTCTAGGAAAGATGATCTTGCTGCTGGGCAAGCAACCTTTTGTAGTCAATTGCCCAACAGGCAAGCCATCCTCCAATTACAGAAATAGAAAGAGGACCAATACAAAGGCTGACAAATACTGTATTGAGAGCTTCACACATTACACACCATCCTTAAGCCTTTTTCTTTTCAGCTTCTTGGATCCAGCCTGTTTCTGATGCTCGTAGTACTTGTCCTGATTTGAAAGAAAGCTGGCACTATAATGCTGGTACCTCGAAAGCTGAAAAAAGGCAAACGGATGAAAAGAATAAGGAAAAACAACTGGAACAACAATGTCCAACAGGACACTCTCAATCAATACCTAATTCTCACCTTATAGAAAAGTGACAGAGCTTAGACAACATTCATGACAAAACTAAACATAGCAGTTGACCATAGTAAAATGCAGTAAATGTACACTGTACAAGGTGTGTATATATAGGGGGAAGGGGGGGGGGGGGGGGAGAGTAAGGAGCAGATCCCAACCTTCTGTAACAAGAATTTTTCTTAGTGCCTGAAATTTTTTATGGATTTGGATGGATTGCTTTAATTCGAGTCTGGAAATCCTTTACTGAATTGCAATGATACAGTTTCCTTCATTTGCCTTTTACAGTGGTATTCCACACAAGATTCTGAAATTTCACTTAAATTTCTCTGTCTTAAAAAAATTGAGCTCTGTTGATATATTAAGGACGGTCCCTCCCTTTGCTATTGTGCATAATTATGTTCTGCGCATCTCAGGATGATCGGAGAACCTCTGGTATCAGACCTTAAGGTCGCTGCCTGGTAATTCAAAGGTATTTTTGTGTATTAGCATTAAAAAATAATAATGCACTGAAGGCTCAGACAGAAGTATTAATTGTGGCCTCTTTGAGCTCCACCTGGCAAATTTAAAAAACGCCTTTCTCTACTACAAAAAATTTAAATACACTACAACACTGTCTTTACTGCAGTCAATTCTCTATTAATTTTTGAAGACTTGTTGTAGAGGAAAACAGCTTACATCTTTGTCAATGTAGTACATCTGTTGAGCAACTTTCTGTTGCTTGTGTAACCAGAGCATTTCCTGCACATCTTCCTCGGTCAACGGCACCTCATCATCCTCATCACACGAGGAGTCTGAACTGTCACTCAGAAGCACCTCCTGTTAACAAAACGAAAGTATACTTTCAAACAAAAAAGTTTCGTTTTCAGGATTGAAAATTTATATTAAGATACGAGCTTTCGATTCCATCGGAATCTTTGTCAAGTGGTGTATTAGCATGATCGTAATAATTATTATATCAAGCATAAGATCAAAAATAAGAGTATAGCAATTTCATATTTCTTTTTCTTCATATGTTCACTTATTTTCTTTTCTTTCTTTTTTTTTTTTTCAATGTTTGTATGGCTCACTGACAAATTGTATATAGATTTCTGTAAATTGTAATTAATTCTTATAAATTAGTCTTCTCACTACCTGCCTAGATTAGCTCTAGCTACTTGCGGGTTAGTGTTGTCCTTAATTGTATATTAACATTTTTGAATAAACTTGACTTTGACTTTGGTGTAGGACTTATAAGGGATAACATAACTTTCGTCTATATATATACATGTACGCTAGAAAGACCTCCTCTTCAGCTGTTTAAATTCCCTCTACATTTTTTTCTTTCATTTAGTTTATTTAGCTATTTATTTATTTATTTCTTATATAATTATCTATCTTTTGGCTCCTTTTCGTCTATTTAATGTATGTGTAATATTGTAAGCACTGTTAATATTACTAGTGAAGTGAGATATTGTAAGATATTGTAAGTATTGTGAGTAGTGCAAGTATTATTAGTAAATTGTACGTACATGTATAGCATGATTGTACGCAGTTAGTATAGTAAGTATTGTAACTTTTTAAGTGTTGTAAGCAGTGTGTAGTATTGTAAATACTGTATTGTGTGTCTAAGGCTAATAAAAATCTAAAAAAAAATACTTATAAGGGATGTCATATGTAGCAAATTGCCATATTTTCAAGAATGATAGCTTTTACTTGTTTCAAAAGGAGACAATAATTCAGAGGGGCGACCATTCAAAGGTAAGCTTTTCATTAAGGTTCTTCAAAACAGGGACAATTACAGTCAACTCTCGTCTTGCGGACACCTTGCTATTACGGACACCCCGATAATACGGACAGCAGCTAAATCCCCAGCAAAAATAAATTACAGACGTTTGACTGAAATAAATTCTTGCCACATGTATTAAGGACTCTCACTATGAAGGACACTAACTTGCAGTCCCGAAGGTGTCCACAATAAAGGGAGTTGACTGCATTAGTTCTTATTAATAATAAGTACTGCTATTCGAATCGATGGATGGATGAATGTCAATTAAATAGCTGTTGTGGTTCAAAGTTTATTTTGGTTTAAAAAATTTCAAACCAGTTTGATTTTTATTTCTCTTTGTCTCAGATTATGGCAATGATAGTGCACAACAAAAAAGAAAAATTAAACTGGTTTGAAATATTTTAAACCAAGAAAAAAATTAAACCACAACATAGCCAATAATGGAATTCTGCATCATTAAAACAAAAGTACAAACTACACCTTTGTTTTTTCATTTCATGGCCAAGATTAAAAATTAATTTACCATCTTTCTCCCTTTATTACAAAAAGCAAGTCTGTTGTTAAGGGCTGTAACCTGTAAGAGCTGTTACAGCTAATACCCTTGAAAGAAACATGATGGTATGGGTGATAAGGTGATTTTACTCAAAAAGAAGCAAGAGAGTTATGACTTTGAAGCTCATGCCCAATACAATATGTGGCTGAAAACCAAATGATGGCCCTGAAAAGGATTCACTCTTCTGACATTACTGATCCTAGCAGCATGTAGAACGTTTAGCATGTGAGCTTCCCCGTAATTCAGTTGTTTGGTGCAGGGATGGCGCAGTGGTGAGAGCACTCACCACCCACCGATGTGGCCCGGGTTTGAGTCCCAGAGTTGATGCCATATGTTGATTGAGTTTGTAGTTGGTTCTTGCCCCTGCTCAAAGGATTTTGTTGCATTACGGTTTTCCTCCCCCTACAAAAGCCAACATTTCCAAATTCCAATTTGACCTGGAACAGCAGTCATCTTTGAACAAGTTCCTAGAGAGCTTTTTGGTACTCCGTGGCTAAACAAATTACATTTACAATTCACATGGACTGCTTGGGTATGACCTCTGTCTGGGATTCAGACAAAAAGAACTGCAGTTTTCTTACATTTGAATAGATTAATTTTACAAAAGCAGAACACAACAGATCGCTAACATTACCTTCAACCACCGTCTGTCTTTCTTCACCTTGCTAAAGTTGTACAATCTTGTTTTGTCAATTCTAAGCTCTGGATAATACAAAAAGAAACATAACTGATTACTCCAACATCTCCTTTAAAGCTGGGGGGGGGGGGGGGGGTAAAGCAAATTATGGGTCATCACCAAAATATGATCATGTGCTTCACAAGTGTACGCAATAAAAGTCTAATTGTTACATGGGCACGATTTCTGTTTTTAAAACAAAACAAAGTGGAAAGCAGGACATAAAACATTGGATCAACATTTCCTGAAGGAATTCAAGGCCACACGCAAAACTCCAGTGAATCTGAGCTGAAACAACAAAAAGCGATTTGAAATGCACCATAGGTCGGTTATGTACCAAGCTCTTCAATAATATTTTTTTTTTACTTGTCCCCTTGTGCCAATCTTCCATAATATTACAATCTATTTTTTTTTTTATAATAATTATTAAAAAATAGATTCTTCAATAATATTACAATCTATTTTTTAATAATTATTATAATGCCACAACTTGAATTGCCAATGATGCCCAAGTTAATTGCATTAGGTACAGCACATGAAATATATATATGTCAACCAGAACCAAGGCTCTAGTGAATAGACTGTCATCACTCGGCAGCCACGTTGAGTCTCAGGGGAATAAAAAGCTTTGTTTTCGCGCAGCAAGCCTTGGCCAGACGCGAATTCAGTGTGAGGCTTGCCATGCAAAAACAAAGCTTTTTATTTTCCCGAGACTAAACATGGCCACTGAGTGATAAGGGTCTATTCAGAACAAGATTAAAAGACATTTTTTAACCTACCATCACGACTCAATGATCCATTTAGAGTCAATCCATTGCTGCTTCCGTTTACAAGCCCCTCTCCTTTAGCAAGCAGTTCTGTTTCAGTGTCACTAAATTCACTCTCATCCTCACTACAAAAACCAAAGATAAAAAATCAGATCCACTGCTTGAACAAACTTGCAAATAGCCATTCATACAGTCAGGGTCAGAACTATTGTAGTTTCCCAACCACCATTGCAAAAAGAACCCTACCTCATCACTTTCTTTATGCCTGCTCAAATGCTATCACAATTTCAGAAATCATTTTTATGCAAGGCTTCAACATCACTATTTTACAGGGGTGCTTAAGGACAGTGCCTACTAATACAGATGTATTATTGTGCAGTTTATGACAATGCGGGAAAAGTAGATCATAGAATGGGCTACTGGAATCCAGAAAGAAAACTGGGGTTTGTTGGGCATCTTTTAAAGACAATTAAGCAACAATAAAATTTATTAAAATTGTAAATGGTTTGAACCCAGGAGTCATGTCATAAGTACGTAAATTATGATCATCCGGGTGAGTGTAGTCCTGAGAAGGACTGTTTGTGGTGACTTTGATTGACGTTTCGACAACCTGAGCGGAAGTCATCTTCAGAGTCAAGTGAATTGTGGAACGTCAGTAGGTGGTATATATACGTCTCTGGTTGTTAACCTGATTGGTCAACGAAGTCCAGATGTTATTGGTCGTTTGTCAGTAAGCCGTGATGTTATTGGCTGTGAAGACTGTAAAAAGTGATTGGTGCGTTTCGATCCGTCTTTTGTTAGTCAAAAAGTCCGTGGGTCTATTGTTAGTAAAATGTCTATTGTTTGCTTGTTTCGTTGTTATTGTCAATAAGTCGTTTGTATGGTGCAGGTAGT
>NW_028145793.1:325000-335000 GCF_977016875.1 Pavona decussata
GCCACAGTTGTGTAGCCAGTGGGAAGCGAGATACAGTTTGGGTCGAACGTTAGGACACAAGATTGAAAAGTCGGTAAACTGGGCGTAGGTTACTGCTTAAAATGAAAATACTTTCACTAAAATCATTTGAGACAACAACTGCATTTCCATTACATGGTGTTTAATAAAAATTTCATCAGTGCCGAGATTGACACACAAGTGCTCAGTGCTCTACTTTTAATCGTACAGTGCGACGTTTTAGCTTGCATTAAAAACCAGCTGAAAGTGGCTCCTCACCAGCGCTACTGAAAAAGAAGAACAAAGAATTGGCATTTTAAATTACATTCCATCAACCATTGAAAGCAAGACGGGACTATAGAGCGAGAGAAGAGCCTTGGCAGACAACGACACCGCTCAGCTAAAACTCCATAAAAAATAAGTCTTATTTTTAATATATACTAAAGCAGCATTAAACAAATAAAATGTATTCAGTTAGTCATTAATGTTTGTCACATTTGAACAATGTCACGTTATGACTTCGTCAGTGTTTTACATTCATCGAGAAAGAATCGTTTACTGAATTCTGGGATACAAATAGTCAAACACAATTCCGTCAAAGCCATAAAGGTTTATTACTATATTCACCTTCACTTCTCGTTATTTTCCTTAAACGTCTATATAACCACAGCATTTCTTGCCACCTGAACATTTGTCGTCGAACCCGGAGAGGTGGGTCATGCCATCATGATAACCTTCGTCTGGACAAGTCTTCCAGCAGCAGCCTTCCGCAGAGCCAAACTCGTCGTTAACATCGAGGCAATGAGTACAACTGTTATAATTCTCTTCATCTCGAGCTGTAAACAAGAGATTATGTGTATTGTATCAAAGTCAGCTGTGGAAGTCATTTTTCTCAGTATATAGTTTCTGCCCAATCAGCTAGTGCCGCAGCACCTTCGTAACACATATTTTGCCAGACAGGATGACTTTTCGGAATAGCATGACTAATGCACTGATCTAATTATGCGAAATATAATGGAGTGATCTAGACTAATTGGAATTGCTTTGGTTTTGCTTTACATCACGTTCTGATTGGTTACTGAAAAGTCGCGCCACTTTCTCAACCAATGAGCAGTTAACTCAAAACCAATTGTTTTTCTTTCGCACGCGTTTTCCCGCGCTTGGAGCCCGTTAATTATATGTTTGCTTCGAAATCTGATTGGTTCATTGTGCTGTTTACATCTCCCATGATCGGCCAGAGTGACAAATTCGATTTTGGTTTTACGACCCACAAATGATAATTGCTATATGTGCGAAATTAAATCAAGAAATAATTTAACCGTAGAGCGCGCGCGTTTCCATGGCCAATTTTTGCAAGACCAGCATACACAAACATAAAAAAAACCACAATCATAAGTTACTAAGTTCAACGAAAACTGTTAAAGGTAACTTTGACCTACTTTCGATTTAGATAAAGTTGGCAAGGAAATAAAATAAATAAATAAATAAATAAAAAAGCTTTTCCTTGTAGACCTTCGATAAGTTGTTTTCCAGTTAGAATGGGCGAACAAAAATGGCGCGCTCTTCAGTTAATTTTATTTTGATTAACCGTGCCTCAATTTATCTCGCATAATTATGGCGTGCGCAATTTATCCCACATTTTCATCTCCAGTTGGAATGGGCGGGAAAAGGTTGCGCGCTTTTCATTTAATCTACATTTTGATTCACCGCGCACTTATCTTATTTCGCATAATTATGCTATCCGCAATTCATCCCACATTTCCATCTCCAGTTGGAATGGGCGGGAAAAAGTTGCGCGCTTTTCATTTAATCTACATTTTGATTAACCCGCTCTTTTCTTATTACGTATAATTATGTCGTCCCGCCAATTCATGCCACATGTCATTACGTTCGATCTTAGTTTAATTCCATTAAACCCTCCATATGCACTGACAGAATCGACGGTCTAGATATGTGCAGCTGACGCTCCGTGCCTGGTTTGTAGGTTACGCTTTTAAATACAATTTGGTTTCTGAACAAATGGAGACATACCTCTGAACGGCAAGCGGAAATTCCTGGCTGCAGTCAAGGCAAAAAAACACAACAGCACAATAGCCACTTTGAAACCCATTTTGACCTCTGCAAAACAAATTTACACCATTTTTATTATTGGAAGTACCTCTAGATCAAGCACGAGAAACATGTTACCTGCTTAGACGAGACTTACCGTTTATATACCGAACTCCAACAAACGGAGCTTTCTTCCTTACGAGTGCAGGCGTAGAATAACAGGTCTGACAAACTAACTTGCTTTTTATCCCGCATTAATCCAGACCGATGTCTCAGATCGTTTTTTTTTTCTTGTCAATATGCCGGAATGGTGTGGAGAAGACCGAAGTTGATACAAACATGCTTGAAAACTAACCACACACTTTCTCCTAACTTTTGTTTTCCCTTGTCAATTAGTTTTATTATTTCACGGTATCTGATGCTTCCTTTGTCTCTTGGTCAGTTATTATTTCACGGTATCTGATGCTTCCTTTGTCTCTTGGTCAGTTATTATTTCACTGTATCTGATGCTTCCTTTGTCTCTTGGTCAGTTATTATTTCACGGCATCTGATGCTTCCTTTGTCTCTTGGTCTTATTATTTCACGGCATCTGATGCTTCCTTTGTCTCTTGGTCAGTTATTATTTCACGGTATCTGATGCTTCCTTTGTCTCTTGGTCAGTTATTATTTCACTGTATCTGATGCTTCCTTTGTCTCTTGGTCAGTTATTATTTCACGGTATCTGATGCTTCCTTTGTCTCTTGGTCTTATTATTTCACAGTGTCTGATGCTTCCATTGTCTGTATGTCTTATACTTTGCATTTTCTGATGAACAAAAAGATCGAACGAAATAGCCTGTGCCCAGGCTCCCAAGTGGGGTATATGCAGGGTGAAAAGAAAAATTGGCGAGCCGGACGAGCGAAGAGAGGTATGGGGGCGAGAAATCAAGAAAAGAGCTTGTGGGCATTCTTGGAATGATTCAAATTTCTGCAAGTAAGGCTGATCGAACTGCGTAGGAAACTTAACGCGACAGCGACATGATAGAGACCAAACCGAGAATCAACAGAATGCGGCAACCGTGGACAGCTGTTTCGAGCTGGTTGGCTCTCGTCAGCGCGTTCAGCAGTCCGATCGCCCTTGCAGAAATTTGAGTCATTTATATTTTTGGATGATTAGATCTTTTACAGATCCTGCGTATCTGCAGCATTTTCGTTTGCGGCGCCTTGCTTATTGTTTTTGTTTTATCATTTTGGATCGTAGATCTTTTTAGATCCGATGTGCTATACCTTCTTAAAAAATGGTTTGGCCATGTACTTATGAAGGAAAGCTTTGCTTTTCTTATTTAAGACATTGCGATAGCGACATGACATTGCAGTTCTTTTGTTCGTTGTTCGCAGTCACGCGCTATGACGTGGACGTAGACGGTTTTTATTTATTTATTTAGTTATTTATTTACGTTTATTAGGCAAGCAGAGGCAAGCGCGAAGCTTCTCGCTTGCCTCTACTCACCTGAACAAGCTGCCTATACTGGCATTTACGCGTGATGCTGAGGCTGATTCATTTATTCCAGTTGTATGCTTCGCAGATTGATAAAACTATCCTTGCTAATTAATTATAATGGAATAGTTTGGACAGTTTGAGTCACGAAGTCGGAAGATCGCGTTATGTTGTTTCCGTTGTGTCAGGGGCACCCAACAGATCGTTTCAGGAAATTATCTGTTCGGAAGGCCCTTCATCCCCTACAATTTTCTGAAGGGAATTTTCACCTCGAACTTTCGTGATATGGGAAATTTAAGGCCTAGTGGTTTCGGATTGATAAATATGTCGTTTCGGGTACCGAAAAAAGGTCAGCTAAGATTTTCGGAAAGGAAATAAGACTTAAGTTTTTCGGGAAATGGACAAAGATTCCCTAGTAATTTCGAAAAGACTCAAGTTGCCCTAGAACGATAACGATAACGTAAGCTTATCAATGACTGACTCCGTTTCAGTCTCACATCGTGGTTCTAAAACTGCCGAACAAAGCACGATTCCTTCGCCAGGAACTCTCCAATTTCCACCTTTTTAAATGTCGAGTGCTTCTTAGAAGTTATTCTTTCGTTTACCGCTTCAAAATGGTTAATTTTTCGTTTGAAAACGGCACACTTGAGTCCACAACATGTTTACAATATGACCGCCACAAATTTATCAGGACAATAGAATTTGATACATATAAAACGAGTTAATAATTGAAAGGTGCAGATTTCAGGCTACCATGAGGAAAAAAAACGACAAAGATATCGAGCCCATTTTAAGACACGTGCTGCCCTCAGGGCATCACGCGTAATAACGGACAAAAAATAACGCCTAAAGAACATGAGACCAGTTACTTTCTAACCTACGTGCAGACGTCTCCTAGTTCCATTGTTGAGTGCAACAAAGGAAATAAGAGACGACTGCACGCAACCTCATTCCCAGGGTCGCTCATCTTTTCCTCGCTCCGGGGGGCGGAAAGATGAGAGACCCTGGGAACGAGGTTGGACTTCACGCAGGCCAGTTATTTTCTAGTCTTCCTCGCAGCCGTTTTTACTGTCGTCACGCAAGGCTCCTTCCAGCGTTGCGTGACAACGCTAAAAACGGCTGCGAGGGAGACTAGTTATTCTCGGGCCGGTAAGATATCGTTAAGAGGTAGAAAAGCGATAAAAACCGAATTACGTCAATGAAAAAGATCCTTACATGAAATGCGAAACAGCCGCTGGAAACACTTAGTCCTTGACGATGAAAATATTCGAATACCTGTATCTAAATATCAATTGAGCCATATTTTAGAGACTAAATTAATTGCGTTTACGGCAAACGGCAAATCGAGAATCGCAGTTATGTTTTCTTGGAAAAATGAGTACAACGATGCCTAAGAAAAGTACAAAATATTTCTGGCCTTTCAATTCAAGCTTACGCAAAAGTACTAATTTAATTTTTACCTCTGAGCAATTAAAAACAGTGAGCGGCAAATGTAGGATGAATACGGTCACGTGGTCATTTCTGCCGTTTACGGTAGACTGGTAAGAGAGGGACGTTTACGGCAAACGGCAAACGTGAGATACGACCACGTGACCATGTTTATCCTGTATTTGCCGCTTGCTGTTTTTAGTTTCTCTTTCAAATCGAGTAGTTTTACGTTAGCATCGAAGATTTATTTTCTATTCTCATCTTTCTACTCTTTATTTTGACACAACAAAAACGTGAATCGCGTGGATCCCGTTTGCCTTAAACGCGATTCATCTCTCTAACTTTAAATCTCTCTTTTTTTCAACTAGCTGCCGATGACAGAACGCGAATAGCCGGCATATTTGACGCGGGGTGTGTTGCAAGCCATTCCCGAAAAAGTGTCTTTGTTTTACGACAACATTGTAACGGGGGCCGGGGAGGATATTGACGATCAGAAAATACTTTTGAAGATTAAGAACAAAATAATTTGTGCGAACCATGAACTGGCGGTTTGCAATTTCCAGGACCTATTTCTGTCGAGGATTATCCGTTGGTGTGTTACTTTTTTATTTTCCCAAGTCAATCTAATATACTCGTTCTTTCAATAATTGATCGTGATTGGAATTTCTGAAAACTCTAATACTTCCTTTGTTTGTTGGTCTTATATTCCGCATTGTCTGATGCGATCTCTTTTTTTGTTGCTCCTTTGCTTAGTAAACTAATTTATCGCATGAGAAAGCTCTCGTTTGTTTGCCTCCTAGTTGGTTTTGTCGCCCGGTAAAGAGAACGAATTTTTGCGGGAAGATTCCCCGATTGCTCACGCCAAAATGAAAAGCCTCTTGTAGACAAGTTTTTTCCACGCATAGTGAATTCTTACTTACGTAAACTAGCAAGAAAGTTCGAATGAATTAGGATCTTATCTTTTGTAAGACACTTGGCGCGTGCCAGACACTAAATCAAGTTGCATTTACTCCAACAAAAGGCATTGTTCACATACAGTTTATCCAGTAACAAAACAATTTACTTAACTGGTGAAAACACTGTTTCCCGGCAAATTTCGAGGCGTGCGAGCTTCAAGTGATATTTCAGTTATTCTTTCCGTGGCTTTCGTCTAGTTCATCAGTTTTGAGAAGTGAGACCACTTTGCGGAAGACTGCTAGCTCTGAACCTCCTTATATTCATTAACAACGAACATTGGAAACGATTATTAAGTGTGTATATTTCAAAGAACCAAATCAGTTAAGTTAGTATTAACTTAACTTCGACATTGTCCAATGTCATTTGGGTTTTAACCCTTTAAGCTCTAACAGTGATCAACATCAAATTTCTCCTTGTAATATCAATGCTTAATCAACCCTGGCCCTGACGTTATAAGATTTAAGGATATGACCACCCAAGGTGAATTTTCTTGATGTTTTAATAACTTCTCCTCAGTACTTTTATAAGAAAAATATGGGGACAAGATAGAAGAATTTTTCGTTTGATTTACCAAAGTTTAACATAACAAAACAGCAAAGGAAACCCTAGCTTTTCTTTACATTTCATTTAGAATAGGCTTTTCAGGCTTTTGCAATAGATATTCGCAGAAGAACCCGCGGCGTTGCAATAACGTTTGAAAAACAGGCAAAAATCTCAATTCAAAGAATTGATTCGTGTATACAACTGTATAAGGAAGGAGTCAAAAGAGCAATATAACATGACAAGCCGAGTCGCCGCAGTTGTGTAGCCAGTGGGAAGCGAGATACAGTTTGGGTCGAACGTTAGGACACAAGATTGGAAAGTCGGTAAACTGGGCGTAGGTTACTGCTTAAAATGAAAATACTTTCACTAAAATCATTTGAGACAACAACTGCATTCCCATTACATGGTGTTTAATAAAAATTTCGTCAGTGCTGAGATTGACACACAAGTGCTCAGTGCTCCACCTTTCGTCGCACATCAAAACGAGCTGAAAGTGGCTCTTCACCAGCGCTACTGAAAAAGAAGAACAAAGAATTATGGCACTTTGAATTACATTCCATCAAGGTGGCGACTTAGCTTCCATTGAAAGCAAGATGGGACTATAGAGCGAGAGAAGAGCCTTGGCAGACGAGGCTAAAACTAAAAAAGGGTCTTATTTTTAAAATATTACCGTAAGCAGCATCAAACAAATAAAATGTGTTCAGTTTATTGTACCTAACTTTTGTCACATTTGAACAATGTCACGTGATGACTTCATTTTGGTTCATCAGTGTTTTACATTCATCGAGAAAGAATTGTTTACTAAATTCTGGGATACAAATAGTCAATTCCGTCTGAAGCCATAAAGGTTTTGTTACTATATTCACCTCCGCTTTCTCTTTATTTTCCAACGTCCGAATAACCACAGCATTTCGTGCCACCTGAACATTTGTCGTCGTACATGGAGAGGTGGGTGTTGTAGTTCCCTTGGCCCTCACAAGTGCTATAGCAGCAGCCTACACTACTGCCACGTGGGCTGCTAAAATTGACGCACTCTGTATCAGATCCACAAGCGCCATCATTCTCTATGTGATCTCGAACTGTAAACAAGAGATAGATGTTATGTGTATTGTCTCAAAGTCTGTTGTGGAAGTCATTATACCCAGTTTATAGTTTCTGTCCCTTCAGGTACAGCCGTAGCACGTTTGTAACAGATATTTTGCCAGACAGGATGACTTTTCGGAATAGCATGATTTATGCACTGATGTAATTATGCGAAAGATAATGGAGTGATTTAGACTAATTGGAATTGCTTAGGTTTTGCTTTACTTTGCTCTCTCATTAGTTACTAAAAACTTGCGCCACTTTCTCAAACAATGAGCAGTAAACTCAAGTCCAATTGTGTTTCTTTCGCACGCGTTTTCCCATGCTTGGAGCCCGTTAATTATATGGTTGCTTCGAGTTCTGATTGGTCCTTTCTGCTGTTTAAATCTCTCATGAAACTCGCTTGATGTTTGAAATGAATTCAATAAGTAATTAAACCGAAGAGCGCACCCGTTTCCATGGCCAATTTCGCAAGACCAGCATACACAAACACAAAAAAAACCACGATCACATATTACTGAGCACAACGAAAAGTGTGACAGATTAAGGTGGACTACGATGAAAATAGCGGTGATTGTTGATAGCCTTCGAATTCTTCTGCAATGGAAACTAAAATATTCAAGGTAGCTTTCCCTTATAGACACTCGGTAGGTTGTTTTCCACTCAGAAAAAAATTAAATTTATATTTTGATTCACCGAGCCTAAGTTTATCTCGCATAATGATATGCCGTCCGAGATTCTTCCCGCAAGCCATTTCCTTTTATCTCCAGTTGGAATGGGCGGTGGAAAGTGGCCCGCTTTTCATTTAATCTACATTTTGATTCACCACGCCCGATTCTTATTTCGCATAATGATGCCGTCCCCCAGTTCAAGTCACATGCCATTACGCTTAATCTTATTAAACCCTCCATATGCACTGACAGAATCGACCGCGGTCTAGATATGTGCAGCTGACGCTCCGTGCCTGGTTTGTAGATTACGTTTTTCAATACAAATTGGGTTTCTGAACAAATGGAGACATACCTCTGAACGGCAAGCGGAAATTCCTGGCTGCAGTAAAGGCAAAAAGACACACCAGCACAATAGCCACTTTGAAACCCATTTTGACCTCTGCAAAACAAATTTACACCATTTTAATTATTAGAAGTACATCTAAATCAAGCCCGAGAAACATGTTACCTGCGTAGACGACACTTACCGTTTACAAACCAAATTGCAATAAACGGAGCTTTCTTCCCTACGAGTGCAGGCGTAGAATAACAGGTCTGACAAACTGACTTGCTCTTTATCCCGCATTAATCCCGCGTTAATCCAGACCAATGCGTCAGATCGATTTTGTTTCTTTTCAATACGCCGGAATGGTGTGGAGAAGACCGAAGTTGATACAAACATGCTTGAAAACTAACCACGCACTTTCTCCTAACTTTTCTTTTCCTTTGTGAAGTTGGGAGAGTTGATTTGTTGACCCCAGTAAGTTATATGAGAGAGAGTTTCCAAAGCCCATCGTGTTTGAGCCAGGAACAATGAGAAGTCGGTTCGAGTACAAAGCTTTCAAAAGAAAGACCAAAGACCAAATTCTCATTGCTTTTATTGTCATGCTCAGGCATCTGTCTTAATGAAATATTTCTCTATCCATCCAGAGCAGTTAGGGTAAAGTGTTAACACCCCTCTTTTAAATAACTTATCCATATTGTTCTCACACCTGAAGTTTTTTCAGTCTTTCTATTCGTAACTGCTTAAGTTGCGTACTAACTGCGAGGATCTTTCTTCTATTTGATATTCTCACACCGCTGTTTTTTTATCTATTTACCACGATTAAGCTGTACAAGACTCGAATATTTTGTTTTCAAAAACTTATTGTGGTTGGAATGTCTAGTGAACTCTGATGTTTCCTTTGTCTCTTAGTCTTATTATTTCACAGTGTCTGATGCTTCCCTTGTCCGTATGTCTTATACTTTGCATTGTCTGATGAACAAAAAGATCGAACGAAAAGTCTTCCTGTCTGGCAAAATATGTGTTACGAAGGTGCTACGGCTCTAACTGAGGGGGACAGAAACTATAAACTGAGTAAAATGACTTCCACAGCTGACTTTGAGACGAGTATACATAATATCTATCTCTTGTTTACAGCTCGAGGTGTAGAGAATGATGAATGGACGATACGGCGCGATCAAAAGAAGAAAATCGTTCTGAGACGTTGGTCTGGATTAACCGGCGGGATTAAAGCGGGATAAAAAGCAAGTAGAACAAAGTTACCTGGAATGTTTTAATTTCCATTACAGTAGAATGCGAAGGCTATCAACAATCACCGCTATTTTCATCGTATTCCATCTTAATCTAGGACGCTTTTCGTTGTATTAAGCAATAAGTTATCCGGCTTTTTTTTTGTTTGCGTAAGTGTTGGTCTTGCAAAATTGGCCATGGAAACGGGCGCGCTCTTCGGTTAAATTACTTATTGAATTCATTT